>NC_090657.1:26703591-26801091 GCF_040937935.1 Hyperolius riggenbachi
CGCATTATTGTGAGAGCTGCTTTGGTTCTCTTATATCTCCAGCGGGCCAGTGTTCCCCTCCACATCTACAAGGTGAAAGTGATGACAACAGAATGCTATTAGATTCTGAGGAAAGGTTTAATAGCAGCTGAATCACAGATTGTCAGAATCACAGATTGTCAGAATTAGGCATAAAGTGGTATGGAACTCAGCATTTCTTCTTTGTGCTGATTATTTACAGCATAAAACCTACTACCAGAAAAGAACAGCTTTCAAAAAGCTAAACAAGGCACTTTCTTCTTAACTTGGCACCATATTTCCTAATCTGAGGAAGAGAAGTGATTGCATTATCTTGTTTATGTTTCCTTATCAGCCACTATTCATAAACATTCTTGGCAGTGCTTCAGCTGAATGTTTATCCGAAAGTGAAACGGGAGACAAATTCTCACAGATACTTAATAATATATAAATACAGCAGCTATGCATTAAAATACAATGGCAGCTTTCAGAGCAGATAAACTGTACCTTGGGAACTTGTGATGTGTAAATGGAGGATAATACTTGTGCACAAAAGCAAATATAACTTCATAGGTAATAACAAGTAGGACAACATTTTTATTGAATATATATATATATATATATATATATATATATATATATATATATATATGTATATATATATATATATATATATATATATATATATATATATATATATATATATATATATATATATATATATATATATATATATATATTTGAATGCTGCTTTAAATTAAAAGTCTACCCCAAACCTTTTTTGTGGTTTTGGATAGAACAAGCATAGATCAGAACATCTAATAAGTTTTAATTGCTGTCTGCCCATCCACCTCACTTCCTGTTCCAGAATATGAACTCTGACAGCTGTCACCAGCATGGCTGACACACTGCAGGATTTATATCCACCTTCTGTTTTACTGATATCTACAGTCAAAACCACCTCAGATCTTAACCCTGCACCAAATGAAACAGCCACTAAATAAGTGGAAAATGAATTATGAGAGAAAAAAAAAATCAATACATGGATAAACTGGAGCCCAATCTGGTGTAGTAGGTTAGTAGCAATAGGATGAACAATGTAAAGACTTACAGATGGATACTCACAAAAAAAGGTTTCACAAACAAGCAACCACTATATCAACATGTGGGGAAGGGCCTTAGCCTTGAATTCAGGCAGGGGTCGCTCTCCAAAAAGAGAGGATTCATTTAAAAACATAAAAAATAAATCAGGGTGACCAGTGGTGATGTTAGAGGCGTCCAAAATGTATAAAATATTTAAAAACCATTTAAAAGGTAAGAGTTGGTCTTACCTTATAGAGGTCTTCTTGCAATAATTTAAATATAAAGCGTTTTGCGGTACAAGGCCGCTTCTTCAGATCAATAGAATGCACCTTGCAGTAGACAGCACGCGTGCCTTTCCTAAATAAAGGAGTGGAATACTCCCATCGAGGCACAGCAATAAAATTCTGACAGATGTTCTGACCTCTCTCTCTGACACTATCCAAAACTATTTTTTTTTTGCCTGGCTTCCATTTTAAGAGCATGTTGGTTTACCATCAGATTCTATACACGTTTCCAAATACCAGAATTGGCTTATAAAAACAGAAGGCACTTACAGGTTGGAACTTCCATAAAGCAAGACCTGTAATGCATCAGGACAGAGGGTGAAGACATGCAACTCATTTATTTTTGCTTAAGTCTAGTGTACGTCTAGAACTACTATTCATTCATACCATCTCCAGTGTCGGACAGGGCCGGCGGGAGCTCAGGTTTCTGCCCGGTGGGCCTCTTGCCCCAGGGGCCATAGTGATGAAGAGGATGGTACAGCGCAGGGAGGGGGGCAGTGGGTAAAGAGCGGCCCCTTCCTCACCTAGGCCCCCCCCTTCCCCGCTTCCCCCTCCAGAATGTAGCAGCCAGCCAGTGGCAGCAGTGAACGGCTTACAGAGAGTCAGATAGCTCTGCGTGCAGCTGGTCTGGTCTCATCTGCTGCACTGTCCAATCACGCTTTCACTGTACTTCCTGTGAGAGCGTGATTGAACAGTGCAGAAGACCAGACCAGCAGCGGCACGCAGAGCTCTGTGACTCGCCCAGGTGAGGGAGGGGGGAAGGCGGGGGAGGCTTTCACCCTCCTTGCTGCTTTGTGCCCAGTGCCCCCTTTCCAGGCTGGGGGCACCTGTAGACCTGGCTGGCTACCAATAGTGGGGGACATTTATAGACATGCCTACCTAAACTGGGGACATCTATAGACCTGGCTACCTATTCTGGGGGCACCTATGGACCGGCCTACCTAAACTGGGGACACCCAGGCTGAAGCTTTCCTGGTGGGCTCTTAGTGTCCCAGTCCTACCCTGACCATCTCTGTAGTTAGTAATTTTACAGCTATTTAATCCAACTTGAAGATATCAGTTTAGTCTTCATCATTACTCGGCATGTATTTTGTAGGCTGGCTGAGAAATGCATTAAAGGATACTGAATGGCCTTGCCCATTGTCCAAAGGGATGTAATATGGATATTGGACACACAGAAAGTGATAACCTGTAATTTCCTCCTGCTTTGAGAAAGTAGCTGTACTGTACTTGGCAAAGCATTTTCAGTAGGGAGGTTTTTAGGAACCTTTAGGCCTACGATAATACATTCTGGTGTTTCTGGATACCTCATAATGCATTCTTCCAGCAAGACCCCTGATTGTATGCAAACAACTGAATGTGGACTAGTCCTTTCTCCACAAATCTTTTACAAATCATCTTCCACTTGCCTCTGCGTTGTGCAGTAAGTGAAGAAGCAAATTGGTGAATGTTTTAGTGATGCTGTGTTGCCACAAAAGTTACATAAATAATTTAAACAGAACACTCTACTAATTTTTACATGATGGGAAATTCCCATGACCCGGGCTCACCTTCTGCAGGAAGAGGATAATCATAATTAGCATCTCGCTCCTCTTCTCCTCCAGGGAGAACAAAGTGCGTGGTGTACGAATGAATATTTTGGTTTTGCCATAGGCAGCATCGTGGTTAAAGCGGCACTCCTCCAGGAGTTTCTGCACTGCCACTTTGTCTGAAGGAAAGTCATGGTTAGGCCAAGTCTGCTGAGAGATCATCTTGTACCTGGAACAGCAGACAAGTATTGAGAGCAGAAACTGAGGGACGATGGTAATAAAGAAACATCACCCGACAAAAACACAAAACTTTATTACATTTTTACAAGACGAAGTAGCAATACAGCAGGATAGACATTATCTGTGTTTTTACCATAAACTTATCAGTATTTAAACAGATATCATTACTGTATTTTTTGAACCATAAGATGCACTTTTAGTTTTTCTCCCCCAAAAGTAGGGAGTAAAAGGGAGTGCGTTTTATGGTCCGAAGGCTAACTTTTGCCGGATGTCCCCCCCCCCCATCACAAATCCCTGAGGCGGCCTCCGCTAATGCCTGACACCAGCCTCTGATCTCCCCGCCTCCATGTTTTCTGTGCATCCGAGCTGATCTCTACGCAGCACTCCCAAGCAGCTCTAGGTTATGTACGCATCGCCATCATCTGGCTGCTGCTGCTGGGGGTGATCCTGTTGATACAGATTTGGCAGCAGGCTCGCCTCAGGCAACAAAGGCAGCGTCGGGTGTAGGGAGCCCTGGCAATCCTGGGAGCCCAAAGTGCTGTTTGCTGGCGAGTATGGCCGGCAGTGGAGGGGGAGTCAGCTATTGTGACAGTGCTGCGGCTGTTACACGCGGCTCACAAACCGGATGTAGTCCCGGAATGTGAGTTGCGTGTAACTGCTGCAGCGCTGTTACAATAGCTGACTCCCCCTCCACTGCCGGCCATACTCGCCAGCAAACCGCTCTTTGGGCTCCCAGGAGTGCACTCAGCTACCCCACAGCCAATGCTGCCTTTGTTACCCAATGTGAGCCTGCAGCCAAACACATGGCTCATCAGGATCGCCCCAAGCAGTAGCAGCCAACGGTGGTGCATACATAATCTGGAGCCGCTCGTGAGAGCTTGGGAGTGCACCTATGCCCTATGCCTGACTACCTATACTGGCTGCACCTATGCCTGGCTACCTATATTACAGGCACCTATGCTTGGCTACCTATACTGCAGGCACCTATGCCTGGCTACCTATACTGGCTGAACTTATGCCTGGCTACCTGTGCTGAAGGCACCTATGCCTGGCTACCTATACTGAGGGCACCTATGCCTGTCTACCTATAATACAGGAACCTATGCCTGGCTACCTATACTGCAGGCACCAATGCTTGGCTATTTATACTGGGATGCACCTATTCCTGGCTACCTATACTGTGGGGAACTATGCCTGGCTTCCTTTTAGCTTCAGGCAGCAAAAAGTTGAGAACCAGCCCTGCAACTCCTGCTCCACAAGATGCCCCTGCACCACAGACGCACCAGGGTTAATATATTGTTATTCCCCTGGTTTTTGTAGTCCAAACCCAGGTGTGTTATGGACAGGTGCGTCTTATAGTCCAAAAAATAAAATGGGTAAATAAGGAGTATCAAAAAATAGTTCAGAAAGGCCTATGCTGGTCAATTGCTGAAGAAGAGTATCAGGCAGACTTTTTGTTTTGTAAAATTAAAAATACATGTGTGCTAGCTGTACATTGCTACTGTCTAATGCAAGCTAGGAACATAGGAAATAAGTAATTTATAACACATTTTATTCTGGGACAAATGTACAACCAATACAAATGTATTTTGAATTTTACAATTTTTTTGCGAGTGATCCTTTAAAGTAAACCTGAGACGAGGGGGGGGGGGGGGGGATTATACATACCTGGGGCTTCCTCCATCCCCCTCCAGGCTTATTCGCTCTCTCATTGTCCTCCTCCGCCTCCTGAATCTCCTGCAATTGACCCTGGAAAGACCTCCGGGGGCGTACTGCGCATGCGCCACAACCGCCCCCCCCCCCCCACCCATCGCTCTCAGCCAGGAGTGTTCTTTGCCTATGTAGTACTACTGCACACTGTGCCTGCGACCACTGGCCCCGACTGGAGGACTTATCCAGGAGGCAGAGGACGACACCAAGGGAGAGGATAAGCCTGGAGGGGTCTGGAGGAAGCCCCAGGTATGTATAATCCTCCCCCCCTTTCCGAAAAGCATTTGTACTTCGCATAACGGTGGCCGCAAATGATCTAATATTTTTCGTTTAATCTTACCATTTGTATCTAATATAAAGGTACTTTCTAAAGTATTCATTCAACATATTCAGGCAGTTTACCCTTCTACTAGATATATTTGGCAAGGTTGGACAAAAAAAAAAAAGGATTGGAACATTAGTGGCCATCATAAGATAAGTGAAGACAACTGGGAATTGATTCAATAACATATTAAAAGGACGTGATATTATGAGAGTTAATTTGTAGAAAGTAGAAAAAAAAGCCAGACTTTCATTTAGTCAAGTAAACCAGTTCTGTCTCCACACACAGAAACTAGTGGGGAGCAGGAAGAAAGCCGCCTAGTGCGCTGATGGCACTGAAGTTAGGTGCTAGCTGCCTCATTCAGTAACAGAACAAGCAAATAACCACCCTCTCCCCAGTCACTGAGTACAGTGGTCTTTTGCCAAATACCCATGTTGTATAGCAACAGTTCAGTCCCTATTCAATCGTATGCAACTCTTAGCGACACCATGGACCACAGCATACCAGGCCCCTCTACTGCCTCTTGAAGCTTGTTTGTTGCTTCCATGATACTATATAGCCATCTCATTCTCTGCCGTCCCCTCCTTTTGACGTTATTTTTCCCAGCATCAGGGTCTTCTACAAGTCCTGCCTTATCATTGTGTGCCCAAAGTATTTCAGCAGATCCAAGCGAAGCAGGCACCACCTTCAGTAATTTAGTAGCCCTTTATTGGAAAAGTCATTAAAAAAAAGTCATAAAAAAATGACAAGTCATCGATAAAAATGGCTGTAACGGCTGACAGCCCGCTGGTTCAAGCTCGGTAGCTCTTTCTCAAAGCCAGAAGCCATATATGGCTTCCGGCTTTGAGAAAGAGCTACTGAGCTTGAAACAGCGGGCTGTCAGCCGCTACAGCCATTTTTATCGATGACTTGTCATTTTTTTATGACTTTTTTTAATGACTTTTCCAATAAAGAGCTACTAAATTACTGAAGGTGGTGCCTGCTTCGCTTGGATCTGCATCTTTTGATCATTGGTACAGTGGTCTTAAAGCTATGGCACACCCCATATCCTTTTGCATGGGTGCTCCTCCATTTGTTGTTTTTGCTGCAAAGTATTTCAGCTTCATCTTCAGCACTGCTTCTTCATGTGGATGTCACAAGTGCATTCATATGCTGCTGATCATACAAGTACAGTTCCGAAAAGAAGTTGCCCTTACCTGTGGAGAAAACGGTCATACACCTGCCGAAATGCGAAACCAGCTCGCCGGACACGAACGTTTTCCAGTAGGCCCAAATATTCCACCTGGTGGCGGCAGCGCTCTTCATCGAACAAAGATGGTGACTTTTTTTCATTTGGCTTGACGCAGCGAACATAATAAGGCTCCTGAAGGGTCAGCAGACAGGGATACAAGATTAGATGGAGGAGGCACAAGACACCATGAAAATGAAAGTGACAAGACACCTAAAGCAGGGGTGGGGGTACCAAATGCATAAAAAATAGACCAATAAAGCAGTTGATCTTATAAACAGAATTTGGACCAGTCTATTGAAAAGAAGTCTTTTAAAGAGACACTGAAGTCTTGTAAAAATCATATTTTTATTTAAAAAATGTGTCTATCATCATAGCCCTACCTAAACTGCCACATCCCCGCCGCTGAAATCTAACTAAATCTCCCCTAACTCCCCCCTCCCTCTCCCACGCAAAATCCACAACATTCTTGGTTGTAGATTTTGCTGCTGTTGGAGGCAGAGCCTTCAGCTGCAGCTCTGCCTCCTTATGCGTCTATCAGCCGCGTATCCCCTCCTCTCCCCCGCCCCTCTCAGTGAAGGAAGACAGAGGGGCGGGCGGAGGCGGAGATACACGCTGATAGACACGCTGAGAGGCAGAGCTGTGGCTCATAGCCCTGCCTCTCATGGAAGCGCTGCCCGGATTGCCCCCCGGGGAGTTAGGGGGGATTTAGTTAGATTACAGTGGCGAGGATGCGGCGGGTTTAGGTAGGGCAATAATGTTAAACACATTTTTTTAAATAAAAACATGATTTTTACGAGACTTCAGAGTCTTTTTAAATTGAGCACATAAAATTGAAATGTTTCGCAGGTGCTTGCTTGCTTCCTCAGGTTGTGAAAAAAAAAAAAACAACGGTGGTACCTCAGAGCAGCTGATCCCTACACAACAAGAAAGGATTGTAGAAAATGCCATGAGAGGTATTATGGTATAAATTAACAGAGAGAATTCAAAAGCCATGAAACTGAAGAATAGAGATGGCCAATGAGATGTGAATGACTCTGACTTGCACTAACATTTGATACAGATTGTATGAAGCTTGGAACTGGGCCCAGTCAGATTCACTTCTTGCTAAATATGATTGGCCCAGGAACAATTTGCATTGATCTGCTTCCAACCGTGCCATATCAACATTCAGGTGTGTTACGTTTTCACACTATATGGTTTAGAGCGCAATAGAATAGTGCAGATTACTACCCTCTAAGAAAGTGTAAACAAGATATTATTAAAAAACAAAAAACCTCACACACCAACTCAGAATAAGCTTTGTTCAGGAGAAATAACAATTAGGCATGTTGATAAAATTAATGCAAAAATGACCTGCCAGTGGTTCCTGCATTCCTGAACTTTCTTTGTTGGAAATCCAAGTCTTAACTGAGCAGCTGTAGCATGGTAATCTGAGTTTCTGTCAGACCCGCTCAATGTACTGCTGGATTCTTGATCCACTCAAGGAACTGTAGGATGTTCAAGCTATTCTGATTACTGTAGGATGTTCAACCCATTCAGAGTACTGTAGGAAGCTCAGCTAATTCAGAGTACTGTAGGATGTTCAACCCATTCAGAGTACAGTAGGACACAGTTCCCCAACCCTGTCCTCAAGGCCCACCAACAGTACATGTTTTGCAGAAAACCACACACAATCACAGGTGGGGTAATTAGTGTCTCAGCAGAGTAGATTAACTACCTGTGTGGATTTCCACAAAATATGCACTGTTAATGGGCCTTGAGGACAGGGTTGGGGAACACTGCGTAGGATGCTCAACTTATTCAGAGTACTGTAGGATGCTCAACCTATTCTGAGCACTGTAGGATGTTCAACCCATTCAGAGTACTGTAGGATGCTCAACCTATTCAGACCACTGTAGGATGCTCAGCCTATTCTGAGTACTGTAGGATGTTCAACCCATTCAAAGTACTGTAGGATGCTCAACCTATTCAGACTACTGTAGGATGCTCAGCCTATTCTGAGTACTGTAGGATGCTCAACCCATTCAGAGTACTGTAGGATGCTCAACCTATTCAGACCACTGTAGGATGCTCAGCCTATTCTGAGTACTGTAGGATGTTCAACCCATTCAGAGTACTGTAGGATGCTCAACCTATTCAGACTACTGTAGGATGCTCAGCCTATTCTGAGTACTGTAGGATGCTCAACCTATTCAGACTACTGTAGGATGCTCAGCCTATTCTGAGTACTGTAGGATGTTCAACCTATTCAGACTACTGTAGGATGCTCAACCTATTCAGACTAGTGTAGGATGCTCAACCTATTCAGACTACTGTAGAATGCTCAACCTATTCAGACTACTGTAGGATGCTCAGCCTATTCTGAGTACTGTAGGATGTTCAACCTATTCAGACTACTGTAGGATGCTCAACCTATTCAGACTAGTGTAGGATGCTCAGCCTATTCAGACTACTGTAGGATGCTCAACCTATTCAGACTACTGTAGGATGCTCAGCCTATTCAGACTACTGTAGGATGCTCAGCCTATTCAGACTACTGTAGGATGCTCAACCTATTCTGAGTACTGTAGGATGTTCAGCCCATTCAAAATACAGTAGGATGCTCAACATATTCAGAGTACTGTTGAATGCTAGACTCACTCTGTGTACTGCAGGATGCTCAACTCATTCAGAGTACTGAAGGATGCTAGACCCGCTCAGAGTACTGTAGGATGGTCCACCCCACCCTGTGTACTGTACATAGCTAGACCCACTCAGTGTACTATAGGAGCTCCGCTATGTGTAGTAGCTGAATTTTTCTCTTCAGGGGTAGACCTGCTAGGATCATATGACCTTTATGCCTATTTAACATTACACAATTCTGTAATACTACAATTCTATAATTCCAAACCATTCTATTTGTGTATGTTTTGTATTGCTGCCTGACGTTCAGTTTTTACAACAGAATAAATGAAATGTAAGAATGACTGGTAACTAATCTCATTAATCAGGTGTTTATCCAGTGCTGCTTGAAGAGGCAGAGGACTTCCTAGAATTATGAGGCTCAGAGCTTGTACCTTGGATGCCAGGTTATCCACCAAGGCAATCATGGAATTCTTGAAAAGTGTGGCAGCTGTCAGGGGACGTTTGGTGACCTCCGTGATACTCAGTTTTCCTTCAGGCCACATGTTTTTCAACACGGGATTGGAGCTGAGGAACAGAAAGGCAAGGTCACAGGAATAATATAATAGATTGCACAGAACATAAAGATATAGCAGAGACCATAATGAGAAGCAAATCTGAATCCGATAAGCTGCTTTCTAGTAGCTGAATCCTCTAGTAGCACACGCTCTGGGTGTCATGGGGTCGTAAAGGCAAGACCCTGAGGGATCCGATTATTTGCATGACCCTCATTTCATACAGCGTGCTTGTGGTCTTTAATCAAAACGCTAGTCACACATAGGAACAATCAAACTGCAGAGGAATTATTGCTCCACATAAGCAACACAACAGATTTAACTGTATTGAAATCCCACAAAAATATAAAAACAATCTAAAGAACAAATGGAGCTGCAAATGGATATGTAGCAATTATTTTTATAGATTTATTGGTGATGCTGCAAATGGTTTTTAAAGTCTAAAGGCCCTGTTCACACGCCTGACATAAGTTGGCCGATATCGACCGCCTCAGCCGATACTCAGGCATGTGTACGGCAGGCGGCAACCCCCAACCCGCGAGGGTGGATCTCACCCCCAGCCCACCCCAATGTTTGCACCGATCAGGCCCAGATTTACATCACAGGAGCCTATAGGCACAGATGTCCTGGCACCCTAGATTCTTCCCTCTATGAACCTTCAATCTCCTGCCGTACCACACCGCAAGTGTGCTGGCTGTTCTAGCTGTCACTTCCCCCTTATTTCCCTTGCCCATCATAGGTAGCTACAGATGCCCCTAAGTATTGGGTAGCCAGACGTACCCTCAATAATATGTAACTAGAGATGACTCCACATATTAAGTAGTTAGCGAGAGTTATCTCAGTGTTAAGTAGCCAGAGGTGCCCCTGACTGAAGAGAGATCTTGTCAGTGGAATGCAGAGAGCAGGGTGAGTAACCTCTCATTACACTCTGCTTGGGACTCTTCATAGGGAGGGAGGGAGGCACCGGAGGAGGGGAGTGAGACGCTTCCATCACCAGGCGCTTGTAGGCACGTGCCTACACTGCTTTATGGTAAATACGGCCTTGGCGCCGATTACACATGCACCACTCGTCGCACCGTTTTGAGTTTTACATTGGGCCCCCTTAATCACTCAATTTACAATTACTATGGAGCACCAACATCTGACAAGGACAGATGCAGCATTGGACAGGTATAAGCTGGAGAGGGGGACAGTGTGCTAATGATTACCCCTAATCAAAGCACATATACAGGGGATCAGTACCAGAATATGGAGATGTGTCCTTTCAACCACTGTATCGCCTCTACCAATGTACAGGAGATACAGTGGTTGAAAGGTTACATGAAGTGACAGGTATATGACAGCTTCCATATTTATTTCCTTTTAAACAATACCAGTTGCCTGGCTATCCTGCTGAGCTTTCTGGCATCAGTAGTGTCTGAATCACACATGTGGCAAATCCAATCAAACATTTGATCTGCATGCTTATTCAGGGCCTATGGCCATACCTCCCAACTTTTTTAGATGAGAAAGTGGGACACTTAAGCCATGCCCCTGCCACACCCCTGACCACGCCCCAATCACAACCCTAGTCACACATACCATAACGATTTTATAAGAAAAATATTTTATTTTATAATTCAAACCACACTGGTCCTTTCTATCCTGGTTCATTTTCGTTCATGTTAACATTTTAAAATTAGTAACATTTCAATTTAAAGGATGGGAGTAAAGTTTAAAGTCAATCAAATACATTTTTTAGAAGATAAATATATATATTTACATAGAAAGCGGAACAAAGTCCTGAAAGAGGGACAAAGTCCTGAAAGAGGGACAAATGAGGAGGAAAGGGGGACAGAGGGTCAGGGCTCCCAAAGAGGGACTGTCCCTCCGAAAGAGGGACAGTTGGGAGCTATGCCTATGGCTAAAAGTATTAGAGGCAGATAGTCAGACAATTTGTATTGTATAAAAGGAAATACATCTGTAAGCCTTCATATCCCTCTCACTTCAGGTGTCCTTGAAGGATGGACCCTGCTGGGTACCCTGTTGTTCAGGGGCCTTGATGCAGCTGCATCCCCTATTGCTAAACATTGGCTTAGCAATAGGGGATGCAGAGGATGCACAGCAGACATCTTTATCTAAGAGAGCAGTGTTCACTGCACCCAAATCTGAAACTAGTTCTGAGACAAATGTCTATAGCCAGCAGAGGGGAAGACACTCCTAACCAAGAACATACAACTTGATGAATGTGTCTGGCCCCACGCCCCTGATGAGTCACGATTGATGAAACCGGTACGGCGTGGCTTAGACACGGAAAAGAGGACGGGAAGGACAGCGTGGCTGAATCACCCGGCGGCCTGGCATTGGTGGAAAGTGCGTGGTTTGACGAGCGGAGACGACGGGGATGTCCAGTCACTGCACAGCCTGGCGGCAATAGCAGGGGAGAGCCCGTGTTCAAATTACTCTAAGCGCTATATACTCTATGGGACAGGAGTGTATTTTAAGTTTACTTTACAATAAATGCTAGCAGGTTTTGCACTATATGAAGCGTTTTTATTGAGGTACATGCTGATTGGGAACGTGCAATCTTACGGAAGAGGATGATCCATGCTTATTGATCGTGAGGTGGGGGACGACCCGTCAATGGTCCCAAGGTGCTGATAGACCTAATTGAAGGTCTTAGTAATCGGTGAGTCACCCACAAAGGGTGAGGTGGTGGCTTCTCTATCTGACAGTGGTGGATTTATGAAGAAATAGAAGTTCCTTGATCAGGATTAAGTGCACAATGTGCAAACTATTTATCTTTATGCAAGATACTGGACTGTATATTAATAGTGGCTTTTGAGCGCCATCCTCTTTGATACACACAACTTGATGGTGACTGTAACCCTTATGAGAACTGATTACCGAACTCAATTTCTACAAGGCCAGTGTGAGAACCGTCTAGTGTCAGGTTTCCATGCAGTTAATAGAGGTTTACGACAGTGCTGCTGACGTCTGCATGTCGATTATATAATAAAAAAAACATGTTCTCCACAATAAGTTGTGACGAAGGCCTGCCACCATCTGTTAAATAATATAATAAGACTGCACAGCAGGGTTACTCTTGCAATCAGTGAAGATGCTGTACTCTATAGGTTAGCCAGGAAGCTACAAATATCAAATCAAAAGCCAGCTGGATTGTGCCAGTTTCTTATCCAGTTCCACTAGCTGAGTTTCTGAGAAATATGGGACTGGCTTCATCTGTATGTTCCTGACAGCAAGTGAGAAGGGATGACGTGTGCAGAGAACTTCATAAATATTCATGTAACTTCTCCTAATTTCTCCTACATGCAACAAGGCACAGCTGCCCAGACAGGTCAATGACTAGAATGGTTGCATCTTCATCCTACACTGGAGCTTTTTGTGTTTGAACTGTTTGCATCTAATTGAGCATCCTTGGGTTTAGACTGATATTGCTTAAAAGGAAATCAATATGGCAGACTCCATATACCTCTCACTTTAGTGGTCCTTTAAAAGATGACAGCACCACGGGCCTTCAGATTTTTCTGTTTTTCAGACCACCTGTTCAACATGGTTAGCACAGAACTCTTAATATGGCGATCTTAAAGTAGACCAGAGACGAAGCACCCTCATGTATTTCACCATATATATCAGAGGGGACATTAGAGAAAACACCTACCCTGCTCACTGTTTCATTCTTCACTGCTCAGCCTGCTTGTTATCAGCCCTGATAAAATCCCCGACTGAGCATTCAGTCTGGCATTGCTCAGGAATCATTATAGCTGAGTCTGTCTTCTCTGATTTCTTTTCAAGCCCAAGCCTTCCCCTTTCTGGCTCTGCTAGAATGACTCAGCTATAATGATTCCTGAGCAAAGCCAGACTGAATGCTCAGTCAGGGATTTTATCAGGGCTGATAACAGGCAGGCTGAGCAGTGAAGAATGAAACAGAGAGCAGGGTGGGTGTTTTCTCTAATGTTCCCACTGATGTATATGGTAAAATACATGAGGGTGCTTCGTCTCTGGTTCACTTTAAAGAGGCTGTATGATTTTACAGACCGGTGAATAAAGAATTGTTGATCTGTTAGCAGAATGTCACTTCTATATAATTAGACCTCAATGATTTTACTCCTACAGAAAGTCAAAAGAAGACTGTTCAGAGTCTATGCCTAGAAGTATTAGGGGCAGTGGATCAGCAGGACAGCCAGGCAATGTGCATTGTTTAAAAGGAAATAAATATATCAGCCTTTATATATCACACCATGGGTTCCCTTTAAATTCAAATTCACCAAGTCATCCCAAGGTGTATGGCAACTTTCAATTCCTCCCTGAACACAAAGAACCCAGTTCAAGATGCTGTGTTGCATGATCAGGATTATGTAGAAGCAAGAGGGCTTTTGGGAATGCAGTGTGAATGGCATATTAGAACATTAGTAGCACATATATGAATCTCATATTGTTCCCAGTACAGGAAGAGTTAGGAAACTTCAGTTATCTATGCAAAACAGCTTCTCTGAGCTCTCCGACTAATTTAGTCAAAGAGCAATGCTCTGTTTCATCAATTAAAATACAGAGTATAAATTTGTAAACTGTAAATATTAGTGAATGATGCAGTGTCATAGAAAAACAGCTATATATCTCAAAAAATATGAAACTTTTCTTTGCTACTAATGTGATTATTAATTATCTGTTCTACACATACAATTCACTATATCATAAGTTTTTTCTCACTTCAATGTCACTTTAAAAGGAAATAAATATGGCAGCCTCCATATCCCTCTCACTTCAGTTGCCCTTTAAATAAAGAAATCAGGGACGTAGCAATAGGGGTTGCAGAGGTAGCGACCGCATCGAGGCACTTGGGCCAGAGGGGCCCCATGGGGCCCTTCCTAAACCACCGTATAAATGGTTTATTGGTCCTGTGGTGGTAATAATCAATTCTATAGATGCTTTGAATGGTAGTAATCATTAACACACTGTTCCCCATCCCCTTCTTGCACCTCCAATACTGTAGATGACCTTTTCAGGTTTTGTTGCATTGAATCAAGTGTTACGTAAAGAGTGCTGGGGGTGGGGGGGGGGGGGGTGCGCCAATGTAAAACTCGCTAGCTCCGTAGCTACGCCACTGAAGGAAATATCTTTTTTGCATTGTTTCACTGGAATTTAAACCGGTACGCTTTCCTCATGCTATTGAACATTTGAATAGTTATGTAACCTGTGCTTTTACATGAGAAAAAAATGTGCTATTTCTGTAAACTGACCAGCAACCGGTTACCAACTCTGCTCTGCTATTTATAGCCAGATATATTTAAAAATAAACCAGCTGGGTTTACTATTTTTGGTATGCTATTGCCACTAAATACCACTCCCTTTCAGTGTCAAAGGAAAATGTAAGTTACATCAAAAACTGCACAATCCACGTTGTAAGCAATGGTGTACAAATGCCTATTTGTTAACACCAACTCTCCAAGGCACACAGAAACCATTCCAAGTCTCAAATCAGTAATCACCATCAATTTCCACATCTCCAAAACAATCTATTTATTAGAAAAATAATAGGACATGGTCCCACTACTAACTCCTATAATTCTGCTGATTTAGATAAACATTCCATGTAAAGGTAAGTAACCAGAAGATCAAACAGTGAGTGCACACCAATATTACTGCCTGATTTTAGACTCCATGAACTTCAAAGTGATGCGACATCCGGTAGAAGATAAGCAACATCATAGTATTCAAAGAGAGAAAAAGGAACCAGGAGCATATACATATAGCATATATATGTAGCATATAAAACTTGCAAAAACTTTACTTCAAAAAATCTTCTTAAAACATGGCAGTTGTAAAAAACAGAGCAATACTTATCACATCCAGCAGACACAATTGCAGCAAGGTGTATTTAGCCAATGGGAGGTGCAGGAGGATCACGGTCGATTATCGTTTCGCGCCCCCCCCCCCCCAATAGGGGCTTTATCAAGACCTTGTCACCCCCTCGCATTGCACTCTCCAAAGATATACTGATGGCTCCTCCCCCCTTCCCTGATTGCAGCCAATCGGTTTACCTGCTTGCAGGTGTCTCACCTGTATTCAATTCGGCCGTTCGCGCCGTTCTAAACACTTCCTGTGTGAATAAGCAACGTCATTTCCGCGTTCCAACGACGGCATCAAAAAGTATGCGTCAATTTCCGCATGCCGCGTTCCACCGACGTCATCAAAAAGTCTGCGTGAATTTCTGCGTGCCAGGGCAGACGGTGATTATCATACGCGTACGATCCTTTCCGCAATACAGAGTGAGACATCTTGTGGTCAAAAAACATATTGCCTCAATCCATCCCACTCTAATCAGAATAAACCGATCACCATACAGGAAGTACATCCTAGGTCTAACTTTGTATACAATCATGAATAGAGAAAAGAAACAATAAACAAGAAAATAACAAAGATAGAACAAGCAGGAACATATGCATATTATCTAAATACCCAATGGACACCTCAAGAGGATCTCACTACCAGGCCGATCTCACAGTCCAGCCCTTCGTGCTCATATATCACTGGTAGCCACTTACAATAACATTCAAAAAAGAAGGACACTGCTGTACCAGGTACTCTGTCTGGCAAGGTAGGCGCAAAAGTGCCCTCCTCCTTAGCCCTCCATCATGGTGCCCCATGGTACTTTTATAAAAATATGCCCATGTCAATACAGTCATTGAACCCCATAGGGCCATCAGCCTTTAATCTCATGATCCATCTGCTTTCTATCTGCATCAATTTCATATCCTTATCGATCCCTCCCCTGTCATTCTCTAAAACTTTATCAATTCCCCTAAATCTCAATACTTCTGGATCTGACCCATGTCATTCTCTAATGTGTTCTATCAATCTTTTTGCCCCTTTTCCATTAGTAATAGACTTATAATGTTCATGGAATCTCTCCCTCATTGGTCTGGTAGTCTTTCCGATGTATATGTAATTACAAGGACACAGAACCATGTACAACACCATCTCTGTTTTGCAAATGAAAAAATTGTTGATTTTATAACATTCTACAAGATGATAGAATTCACGGCCATTGCACAGTTGATGACAGTGGGAACAGGTACCACATCTGTAATTCCCAATCATCCTCGCTTTGTTAAGCCACGTTCTAGCCTGCGCTTCCTAAATTCACTTTTAACAAGGCGATCTCGAAGATTCCTACACCTCTTAAAGGGGAACTTCAGCCTAAACAAACATACTGTCATTAAGTTACATTAGTTATATTAGAATAGAGAGGTAATATACATTTTTACCCACCCTGTTTTAAAAGAACAGGCAAATGTTTGTGATTCATGGGGGCTGCCATCTTTGTCATGGGGGCAGCCATCTTTTTGGTTGAAAGGAGGTGACAGGGAGCATAAGACACAGTTCCAACTGCCCTGTGTCCTGATAACCCCTCCCAGCTGCGTGCGCTAGGCTTCAAATGTAAAAAAAAAAAATTGCACCAAAACAGCAGAATGAGAACAACAAGATCAGAAATCCCATCATGCTTTGCACAGCATCAGGGGAAAAATGCCCGGGCAGTTTTCTTCTGTGCAGCTAAAAATGAGGCTTGTATAAGAGAAACAAAGTTCTGATGCTGTGAAACTGTTAAAGAAACACCAAGCCTTTTCAGTGCTGCTGAGTAGATTTTTAGTCTGGAGGTTCACTTTAAATGAAATGCAAGGAAATTCTCTACATTTATCTTTTAATAAGGGATCAGTCCGTAACAAAGTCCAGTTCCTTCTAATGGAGCCCGCTATTTGTTCACTCAGTGGAGAGTGTGTGAAATGCATGAAGAAACCCTCCCTCTTCTTTTTCCTACTAGGTTGTAGGTGGGATTTTCTATGTACATTATCTGCTGGTGCTAGGGCTGCTCATAGGACCTTGTGATCATATCCCCTTCTCATGAAGCGATTACACACTTCCAACATTTGCATTTTCCCTTTTTCCTCCTCCATGTTTTTCCTTTTCATGTGTATCATTTGACTATATGGAAGACTCTCTTTCAATTTTTTGGGATGAAAACTGCGACCATGAAATACCATATCACAAGCATTTTCCTTCCTAAATGTGGTGGTGACAAGTCTGTGATCCTTAATTGAAATGTTTAAATCCAAAAAATCCGGCGAATGGCCTCCCCATTTTGTGGTCAATTGAAGATTCACTTCATTAGAGTTCAGTTGATGTACCCATTGTTCGAATTGATCTTGGGTTCCCCCCCCAGATGATTAGAATATCATCAATATATCCGGCCCAGAGGCGGACCAAGGATGCAACTCCCTCCCTCCCGGAAAATACCTGATCAAGCTCCCACCTTCCCATGAAGAGGTTGGCAAATGTCGGGCCACAGGGGTCCCCATTGCCGTGCCAACCTCCTGATGGTACCAGCGGCCTGTCGAAGAGGAAGGAGTTGCCCGTTAGCACAGTCTCCAGGCCAGACAGTATGAATTCAGTTTCCTCTGGGATTTCCTGTGATAATGGCAAAAAAAACTCTACTGCCCTGAGGCCGTCCCTATGACTGATCCGGCTGTACAGCGAGGTCACATCAATACTGGCTAGTGACAAGTCATCACTCCACTCAAAGTCCATTAGTTTGTTAATCACATGTGTAGAATCAAGTATAAAAGAGGGAAGGGCCTCCACTAGTGGACGTAATATGTAATCCAAGAATTGTGACAAAAACTCAAATACTGAGCCTATTGCTGAGCATATGGGTCTCCCCGGGGGACAGGTCATGCTTTTATGGATTTTAGGTATACAATACCAGATGGGTTTCCTCGGGTTTACAGGGATAAGTCTGTTGGCAGAGGAGCGACTCATCACTCCCTGCTCTACAGCTACTCTTAGAATAGACTTCAATTTTTTCATATAAGATTCCGTAGGGTCAGATCTCAAGGCTCTATAAGTGATTCCGTCCTCTAGTTGACTCATACACTCCTCAATATACATTTCAACTGGCCATAAGACGATATTGCCACCCTTATCTGAGGGTTTAATTACTACTACTTTCTGATTTTGCAACCATCTCAAGGACTCCTTTTCTCCTAAGGACAGATTGGACTCTGCTTTTGGGTAAATTTGTGCTTTCACCTCTCTTCTCACATTGTTATAGAAAATCTCCAATGACGAACCTGCCGGAATCTGTGGATTGAAACGGGACTTAGACCCTATATGCTGAGGAACCTTCAAGCCCTTGTGAGGTAACACCTCTTTACTTGGTACATTGGCATCGCACACTTCACTTCTATAGATGCTTTGAATGGTAGTAATCATTAACAAACTGTTTCCCATCCCCTTCTTGCACCTCCAATACTGTAGATGACCTTGGCAGGTTTTGTTGCACCGAATCAAGTGTAACGTAAAGAGTGCTTGGGGGGGGGGGGGGGGGGGGGTCGCCAATGTAAAACTCGCTAGCTCCGTAGCTACGCCACTGAAGGAAATATCTTTTTTGCATTGTTTCACTGGAATGTTAACCGGTATGCCTTCCTCATGCGATTGAACACGTGAATAGTTATGTAACCTGTGCTTTTACATGAGAAAAAATGTGCTATTTCTGTAAACTGACCAGCAACCGGTTACCAACTCTGCTCTGCTATTTATAGCCAGATATATTTAAAAATAACCCAGCTGGGTTTACTATTTTTGGTATGCTATTGCCACTAAATACCACTCCCTTTCAGTGTCAAAGGAAAATGTAAGTTACATCAAAAACTGGACAATCCATGTTGTAAGCAATGGTGTACAAATGCCCATTTGTTAGCACCAACTCTCCAAGGCACACAGAAACCATTCCAAGTCTCAAATCAGTAATCACCATCAATTTCCACATCTCCAAAACTATGTTAGAAAAATAATAGGACAAAGTCCCACTACTAACTCCTATAATTATGCTGATTTAGATAAACATTCTATGTAAAGGTGTACACTGTGTACATCATACATGCCAAACTCCAGCCCAAGGCCCAAATCTGGCCCTTGGAGCAATCAGATTTGGCCCTCAGGGGGTTTCTCCACTTTGCATTATGTTTGGCCCACTCTAGACCACCAGAAACGCTATATTGGAGATCAATCTATATGGAGAGGGGGAAAGCACTAGACACCAGGGAACTGTATATATAGAGAACTGTACAGGAGAGGGAAGGGGGCCACTAGACTCCAGGGAACTTTAAAGGGGAGGGGGCCACTAGACACCAGGGAACTGTATAGGGGAGGGAGGACCACTAAACACTAGTGAACTGTATAGATGAGTGAGGAGAACCACTAGACACCAGGGAACCCTATGGGGAAAGAGGGACCCACTAAACACCAGGAAACTGTATAGAAGGGGGAGGAGGACCATTAGACACCAGGGAACTGTATAGGAGAGGGAGGACCACTAGACACCAGGGAACCGTATAGGGACGGGGCGCATTAGACACCAGTGAACTGTATAGAGGATGGAGGGGGGCTATTAGACACCAGGGAAGTGTATAAGGGAGGGAGAAGGGGCACAAGACATTGAGGTTGGTCCGTGACTTAGTCCTAGAGCTCTATTTCGGCCCACTTTGTATTTGAGTTCGACACCCCTGGTGTACATAAAGCTTTCTTGTGTGATCTCGAGAGTCATCCATTAAAATATACAGAAGGACGCAGCCACATACACACAGCATGATTTGTCTCACCTGTTATACATCAGTCTCTTGAAATCTTGGAATAGTGTATCCTTATTCTTATCAATGAAACCCACCACAGAGTAACTGTCAGGGGAAAGCATATTGTAAGAAACAAGATAAAGAAACAAAACCATTCACAGTTACTATATAGGTTATCACATACAAACTAGAATAACAGCGGTCACATATAGCAGAAAATCAAATGGCAACGCTAGATTGTAAGACAACAGTGTAAAGCCGTGTACACACATTAGAGAACAGTTGTTTGAAACATCAAATGGATAACAGATTATCCCATTTCGCAGTCAAAGATGAAGCTAAATGGCGACAAGCGACCGATATTGGGTATTCTGCTCAATCAAACTGGCGAATCAATTCAGATAACTTATTGGGCAGATATCGTGCAGTTGGCCGGTGTGTACAAGTTGTTCAAATGACATTGTTCCAGAGTATGTGCGCATGTCGTGCCACTTTCGCATGCAGTTCTCGAATTACAGAATCGTTTTGAACATCAGTGTGTGTGAACAACATAGTTTATACTTGCAGTTTCATTTTGATGGGAATCGTTTGTGCGCGCCGACTTTTATCTAGCCTGTGTACAGATCTTTATGCGGATAGTGACAGTTCTTTTCAGATGCAGTATGTTCTATTAGGAAGGGGTTCACACTACGGGCTTGATTCACTAAACCGTGATAACTGTCTGATTTCACGGTTGCGCTAGCATTTTGCACTCATTATAACGTGCGTAATGTTTTTTGCATGCAATCGTGAATTTTCACACGCGAACGGATGCGTTTTTGCGTGCAAAAACTTGCCATTGCGCGTGAAAAACGTTACGCACGTTATAAGGGCACAAAACGCTAGCACGACCATGATATCTGTTATCATGGTTTAGTAAATCAAGCCCTATATGCATTCATATGCAAATTTTTGCATGCGTTTTTTTTTCTTTGGAACAGTTAATGAGTCAATGGAAATTTGCATGTGGTGTATGTGTTTATGCTGCAAGAAGTACGTTTTCTCACACATGTGAAAATGTGAATGCCAAAACGCGAATTTTAGACGCCGCGTGTTTTTATATTGACTTTCATTTGCTGTGCGGTGAACACATTTTCGCACAGTTGCAACACCCATGTGAATTTTAATAAATGTGAACCTTGCCTAAGGGCCCGTTTCCACTAAGTCAGAAAGTGCAGCATTTCCCTGCATTTGAGCCGGATGGGAAACGCTGGCTATTGGACATATAGCTTGCCATCAAATTGCATGCAGTGCAATTTGCATGCAGCAGTTTTCCGTAGCATGCATCCAAATATCTATAGCCATGCAATTCAGCTGTAGCTTTGCAGGAGCTCCATTCAGAAAGGACCTGGCACCCAGTGGACATAGGCACTTAGTCAATGTTTAGGCAGGATTTACACTTATTGTGGAAAACTCGTGTTCGTATGTGAACTTTCAAAATGTTTTTTTCAGAATGGCTAATGAAAGTCAATGCACATTCGCATGTGATGTGCGAATTTATGCTGCAAGAACAAGAAGCAGACACAAAGGTGCCTGGCTCTTCTACTGACCACATATGCCATTGTTCCGTTGTTATTGCCTGATGAAGTGGGATCAAACCTGCGAAACGCATTGCATTGTCCCTCGGAGTATGTAAATAAACTTGACAAACACATTGGCAATTTATCTTGGAGGAGACGAGTCCACCACTGCCTCCTCATGTTTTTAACTTTTTAGATACTTATATCCTTTTGGCGCCTCTGTATCCATACTGCGCTATCAAATCTACCCCTAGTGGAGGGGTGTTACCACCTTTTTTTCCCTCATCTACGGAGAGTGACTTCTTAATCCTGAGTGGGGTCAGCTCTAATCTCCCCACCTGCCTATACAGTGGTTGCCTTTGAGGTAACCCTGCTTTGTGAGTATAGCATATTACTCTATCATACTTCATTTCAACTACCAGTAGATACTACACTATATTTGGCTCTTGGTGTCCCTACTTTGTGTTATGCTGCAAGAACTACTTTTCCTACACGCATGCTAAACTGTAAATTCGGGAAAAAGTGCAGTTCTCCATTGACTTTCGTTAGATGTGTGCAAACAGGTTTTTGCACATTGGCAAACCATACGCACAATTTTTAATTGTGTGGCCTCTGCCTCAGTAAAACCCAAATGCAATACAAACACACTATGAGCAGAATACAGTCACATATTGCCTTTGCATTGCAGTCCATGTCACACTGACCTGTACGATTTTTATAAGATCAGCCAAATGTACCAACAGAGCAGTAAAGTTGAAGTAAATTACTAAATTGCGACTGAGCCCTGACTTCAGAGCCCTGATACTCACACTACATCTCCAGCATAGTGACGAATTCTGAAATCTCGGTCAAATTCCAGAACTTTATCTGAAGGAGTTACCTAAGTGGAAGGAGAAAGATTAGGAAGTTACAGGTTTTTAAGTACATTCCAGACAGGCTTTAAAACTCTAGCACTGGAAATAGTTACAAGGGATAAAGCCACCAGATCAAGGCTTTGGTTTTTTTTTTTACTAGCCTGTAAAATCCTTTTGCTGCCAGTATACTTTAGAACTCTAGATTCTCTTTAGGAATATTCTATAATAATACATAAGCCACTGTAATTCATTTGCAAATTCAGGATTCCAGCTCTTCCCTAAACTGCTAATACATGCCCTCAGTGCCAGTGGGTTCCTGAAGGCAGCTGGATTCTGACTAAAGCCTGATAGCTAACTCTCCCCCCCCCCCCCCCCTCCAGGAGAGTTGTATACCACTCTGTTGCTCTCTCTGCCTGCTTTATCTCTGTCTGCTTACATCTCCCAGTGTGGCTTGGGATTGCCACTTTGGGCACTTGTAAGTTACCTTTAGGCTCAACACACACCATACAATCTTGGTTGTTCAATCTTACCACTTTCATGTAGTATAAGAGCTTATCCAATCAATCATTCAAGGTATTTTCAATCTGTTGGCCCTTACACTACATAGATTTGGTAAATCTGTACAACCAAGATTGTATGGTGTGTGTTGAGCTTTAGCCACACTTGGGAATATCGCACGGTAGGTTAAGCTATGCTCATCAAATGAAATGGCAACATTTTTGAAGGAATTAATATCTTTGTGTCTTTTACTGTGACTTGTATTATATTAAATTCCTACTTCGGGCTTGTGGGGTTTCTTTGTGTGGATTTCACATAAACAATTTTTTGTATGATTAGTTTCCTGCCTTGGTGGATTAGCAAAATAGTCTTCCTGAAAAAAACCATTGCTTGTCTGATGAAACAGTAGTCCAAGTCAGACGCCCAAACTCCTTCCCCAGCCCCATCATCACCATGTATGGTAGTCAGGGAGGAGATGGTTTGCAGCAGTCAGTCTTTCTCGGTGAGCACCTGATCCCATCTGCCCCTGTCCTCGTTTGTTGCTTTAAGATTGTGGTAACTCTCTGTGGCCAGCAATGCAGTTTAGCAGAGTTTCATCTTCCAGTTCAGTTCCTCCCAACTCAGTGTCTACTATGACATTTAAACACTTTCCACACTCTCCCCTACATGATTTTCTAAATAGTTAAACGAAAGAGCACTGCAGAACATGTCCTTACTACAGGCAAGATATGGCAGTGAGAGGGAAATAGGACCTTTATATAAAAAAAACACACTGAGGAGGATGGGGGAAAGGGTTAAATGCTTTATTATACACAGAACATTCAGGAACTGCATAACAAGATTATAACCCTAGCAAAAACAAAACAAAAATAAAATGTTCACGCCTCCTGTAAACTTGCAACTTAGGTTTGCAAATACCCATAGTTCAAAATAGCTAGTTTCAGATGTGGAATTCCCCAATGCCCGTAAGCTGATCAATGGGGCTTTAGCATGATGGAAAACCATGCTTGATTGCTGCTATTCTTACCTGCCACAGGGGCTGTTAGCTGTTCCATGCCCCCCCACCCACACACACACACACCTCTCCATAGATCAAAACTATTTGCTGAGCAGGATTTTTGCATAGGGTAACACTGCATAGTGAAAATTATTATTATGTAGTATGGTTTTTATACAGTGTTGACATCTTCTGCAGCACTTTACTGAGTACAGGTAGTCCCCGACTTACGAATGCCCGACTTACAAACGACCCGTCGATACGAATGGCATGGATTCCGTGAAAAAAAAAGAAAATTTCAATTGGACCTGTAGTTTTTGAAAAAAATCGATTTTTAAAAATTCAAAGAAAAAATGGCTTTTTAAAAGAAACTATAGTATGCTCACCGGCATGAGCGAAGAGGAGATCAAAGGACACAGCGTGCATGGGTGGATTAGGTAGCATATGTCAGCTCTGCTACACTGCATGCACTGAACCCGGGGGTTCTTTATGCACTACAGCCATTAACCTCTCCTGTTCCCCCAAGTGCAGGCATTACTTCTCCTGGACCCAGAGTGCAGAGCCAGTAACCCCTCCTAGTCCCCACCTGCAGCCTTCAACTTTCCAAGGCTGACTTATACTTGAGACTTTGAAAAATACCAGCTTAAGGGGATCAATTTTGGGGGTCGACTTATACACAAGGCCGACTTGTATTCAGTATATACGATATATAAATACTGAGGGGCCGCAGCACACAACAGGAAAACAGTGACAGGGGCACCACACCCACCTCTAGCACAGTTAAGCATATAAATGAGTGGAGCTCAGAGTTCAGTCAGTAGCTAGTAGAAGTTAGGTGTTTTTAATTTTCCTTTTCTCATTTAGTTGACTCTTGGGCTTTTGGAATTTTTCCCACTAGAACGCTAAAAAAAACTAGCATTTTTGCCTGGTTAGAGTAGGACTCACCAGACTGGGGACACTTTGGCACGCTTGGTGGCAAGGCCAATTCACTTATCTGTATGTTTCTGGGATGTGGGGGGAAACCGGAGTGCCCAGTGAAAGCCCATGCAGAAACGGAAGGAACATACAAACTGGCTGGGATTCAAACAAGGGGCCCAGCAGTGCAAGGTGAGATTGCTGTCCACTACGCCACTATGCTGCCCACAAAAAATGATCATTTCAGGCAACCATTACTACCAATACCTCTGTAGCAGAGGGAGGAGAAGGGCAGAGTAAGGTGATCAAATCTATGATCAGCTTTTCCATGTATTGAGAGCTGCTGCAGCCTGCATAGGGTAGCACACGCACACGTGTACAGGGTTACAGAAGACATAGAATTTCATCCAACTCTAGCTCATAACATGCCTACTAAGCCATCGCCCACTGGGCAGATAGAAAGGCCCAGCTAGGACAGGTGACTAGATGTGGAAGAAATGCCCACTCTACTGACATTTGTCTGTTACATAGTTATTTGGGTTGAAAAGAGATCCATCCATCAATTTCAACCAGAAAATAAAAAACACTAGCTGTACCCTCACATATTATCCCAGTTGATCCAGAAAAAGAGAAAAATCCTTACAAGGAATAGTCCAATTATCCTCAAAAGGGAAAAAAAAATATTCCGGACTCCAAATGCCAGTTGAGAACAACACTGTGATGATATATGTGGTGGTGATGATATGTACGGTTAAATGCAGAACATGGGTACCGTTTTTGATTAGTATCTAAGGTAGCCTCCATCTTGTTCGTCTACCTCACATGTGTGGGGTTATCGCCTGGAAATAGTACATTTGCATCTAAAGGTGAACTTTTGTGAATAGTAGGAGCAGGAAATGCTAATTTGGTTTGCTAGCCTCTGGCGAGGAAATGGCTAATTAGTCCAATAGCCAGCCATGTCCTTACCTTTGGTCTGCTATGAACTACTGTCTCATATGTGTATTTTGCTTTTGTCACCGGTAACTTGTAGTAAGGAAGTCTAGAGTGCCTATAACAAGGAAACGGGTAATTAGACTATTAGCCAGCCATTGTCCCGAATTCACAGCTGGACTGGCTGCAGTGTGCTTTGATGCAGATCAAGCCAGGAAGCCCGGACTCAGAAGTCTTTTGATGTGTGTGTTAAAATACAATTGTAGCTGTGAAAATTAGATCTATGGTAAGATGGGAAATGTCTGGAAAGTTAATTAAAACTAGTTTCTCCCCTTCCAAACAGGCTTGCAGCCTCAAGGCATATCTCCCAGCATAAAAGGCAGGGCCAGCTGCCTAAAATAATCTTCTCTTGGAGGTAGCGCATAGCTAGAGATGCTCCTGAGCGA
The DNA here is from genome assembly GCF_040937935.1 of Hyperolius riggenbachi. Classification (NCBI taxonomy): domain Eukaryota; kingdom Metazoa; phylum Chordata; class Amphibia; order Anura; family Hyperoliidae; genus Hyperolius; species Hyperolius riggenbachi. The sequence goes on from NC_090657.1 coordinate 26,729,991, forward strand.
ATCAGAAATTTGTGTCTTCCCTCGACGAAGTTAGACCTCGTATTGGTAACTTTTATTCCCATTTTATTTTTATGCAAACTGTCTTGTATATCTTTGTGATTTTTACTCTGTTTTTTGTAAATCCCTTTGTATATATTCTTGTCTGCACTGTTCCACTTTTTGAAATATTAAATATTTATTCAATAAGCCTGACTTCTGATGTACTAACGGCTCATAGCCTAGAAAGAGACAGCAGTGTAATTTGTGTTACAAGTTCAGTGCCCGATTGTGCCTTGCTACTGTACGATTGTATTGTGTGTGCGGCGTTCCCGTATTTGGCCTAAGCGCGAAGCTGACCCAAATACGAAAACGCTGGAGTGCAGACCACTCGACAGCAGAGTGGGAATTATTGAAGTGTCTAGCAGCAGCTAGTGGTGGCAGTGAGAAGTGCTTTGAGGGGAGACAGCCTTGTGTTAGCTTGAATAAGGCTGCTTCCCCTCTCGATCTGGTCAAACCCGCAGTCGGGAACCGTATCTGCAGGCGTGCCGCAGGCCCGGTTCCTGACAAACACCACCGTGAATTCCTAGTAATTATAGCCATGGATGTCTTAAAATTCAAGGAAAGCATCTAAGCCTCCTTTGAATGCAGATATAGAATTTTCCATCTTCTACTTTATGTGGGAATACATTCCACATTTTAATCAGTCTTACTGAACCCTTTCCTAAATAAATAGTTAAAACTTTTTTCTTCTATGTGCAGATCATGTCCCCTTGTCGTTTGCACAAGCCTAGGGTTAAAAAGATCATTGGTCAAGCTTTTATATTGCCCTCTGATGTATTTATACATGTTAATTAGATTGTCTGTTTTCTGAAGGGATCCCTGGGTTACCTGTATGACTTTTTCAAAAGGAAAACGGTCTGGAATAGCTGTATCAGATAAGAAAATTGTGTGAGTAATTACTTAGTACCCTATTCACTTTCACCAACATGATGGACTAGGGCTTGAGGCACCAATGCTAAGCCACTCTAGGAGAAGCACCAGTTCTTAGTGGGTCTTCTCACATTGGTGTGTCCAGCCACAATCCACTATCCCTACAATTATTGCTGCTTCTCCTTTACGGTCTGTGTCATCTCCAGCTGTCTCAAAATCTAGTATACCCATATTACTACATTGCTCATTACACCGTTCACCATCTGTGCAGTGGCTGTCTAGTGCAGTGTTCCCCAACCCTGTCCTCAAGGCCCACAAACAGTGCATGTTTTGTGGAAATCCACACAGCTCTGCAGAGACATTAATTACCTCACCTGTTCATGTTTCTGGTTTTCTGCAAAACATGCACTGTTGGTGGGCCTTGAGGACAGGGTGGGGGAACTGTGGTCTAGTGGACTGGTTAAAGCGGACCTGAACTCGGAACTTCCTCTCTGCTCTAAAAGATAAGCAAAAGCATACTAACCTTTAAAGGGAGCCAGAGACGAAGCTACTAAAAAAAAAAATAGGAAAAGATTTTATACATACCTGGGGCTTCCTCCAGCCTGGATCGCTCCTACGGCGCCGTCCTCCGCTGCCTCTATCGCCGGTACCGGGTCCCGTCACTTCCGCTGGACGCTTTCCGCATGCGCCTGCGCAGTACGGAGGGAGCGCATTGCGCTTGCGTCGACTGGCCGAAATGACGGGACCCGGTACCGGCAGACAGAGACAGCGGAGGACAGCGGCGTGGGAGCGATCCAGGCTGATGGGGCTGGAGGAAGCCCCAGGTATGTATAAAACTGTTAGTTCGTCTCTGGGTCTCTTTAAAGAAAACCATTTCTTTGTTACAGCAAACATCCTAAAATAAATCTGCACGGTTTCTACTTCCTGATTCACGGAAGCAGACATATTGTTACCAGCCTGTGCTTTTCAATGAGCTTATCTGCCATGGCAGTCAGGTGACACAGGGGATAGCTCAAATTATAACTTGTGACACAAATGAGGTGGATAAACTCTATAAATACATACAGGGTGCATTTCTCTATGTTTTCCTTCTGTCCTGTGCAAGAGTTCAGGTCCACTTTAAGGGCTCTGCCTCTGACACAGACTAGTGCTCAAATCTTGGATCTTACTATTCAGTAAGGAGACCTTGGGCAATACTCCCTAAAACTGCTACGGCAGCTCTGATGCTTTGAGTCAGCCAGGAAAAAAGCGTAATATAATTTTTTTTGTCTTGCATAGGCATTGGGGCCAGGGTTGTAATTACTGAATAGGAGTATGCTAAATCCCAAGGGGGTATTCGGTTTTCTGAAAAAGGCATTGCTATTGCATCCTGGAGGGGAAATTGATAATTAATTGTATTATAATGTAGTGAACTGCATACTAAGCAGAGTTTTAAAATGAATGGCTGCAGAATTAATTACTGCTGCTGTAGTCTATAGACACTGGGCATTGTTCACATCTGTTACTATGTGTGCAGACAGAGTGCCGGCATTTGACTACATCGCATGCCTTTGCTGTATAGATACAGGCATGAGTAAACAAGTAATCGGAATTGTAGTGAATGACAGACCACGTAACTACATATATAGAAAAGAACAAACTCAGTTTCCCACCTATGTGTCAAAGTGAAAGTGGCAATCATTTATAGACCCGCATGAATAGGGGGTGCAAGGACATTTGGGTGCCCAATTTCAGCTAGTAGAATATCCGTATAATTTACAGACATGTTACGTTTTAAAAATGCAAATTATGGTAGGAAAATAATGATATTTTACTACCAATTATCCTAACACTACTCTTACACAGAGCCCTCCCTTACCAATACCTACACTTAACGCCCCCCACCCCACACACACTTAAAAATACCCTCCCACGCCTAACCTTAACTACCACCCCATGCCTAATCCCTAAAAACATCCCCTCCATGCCTAACCTTAATTGCCCCCCCGCCTAACCCCTAAAAAACTACCACCCCATGTCTAAACCTTACAACCCCCCCACGCCTAACCCCTAAAAACATCACCCCCCATGCCTAACCCCTAAAAACATCACCCCCTGCCTAACCCCTAAAAACCTCCCCCTTCATGCCGAACCTTAACCGCCCTCCATGCCTAACCCCTAAAAACATCCCCCTCCATGCCTAACCTTAACCGCCCCCAACGCCTAACCCTTGAAAACACCCCCCATGCCTAACCTTAACCACCCCCCCATGCCTAAACCTTACAAATACCCCCGTCCATGCCTAACCTTAACCGTCACTCCCATGCCTAACTCCTAAAACCATCCTTTCATGCCTAACCTTAACTGCCCCCCAACGCCTAACCCTTACAAACACCCCCCCATGCCTAATAACATCCCCCTCCATACCTAAACCTTAACACCCCCCTCCAACACTTCACTCTTACAAACACCCCATGCCTAATGTCTAAAAACAACACCTGACCCTTACAAACCCTCTCCATGCCTAACCTGAACCGCCTCCATCCCCTTCCCCCCACAACTAATCAAACCCCGCCGCTATTATGATATTTTTTGTCTGTCACCATAAATGCCATTATAAATAGCGGCTATAGTGGGAAATGTGCTATTTATCGGGGGCCAAAATTTCACACTATAGCTGCTATTTATAATGGTGGTACCCAAGTTTCTCATAATGGCGGGTGCACACATTTCCCACTTCAATTTATAGTGTTGTTCACTAGATATTTGTCTACAAACTCCCAATTTGTAAATCTGGCCCGCTATAAATATTTTCTTTTGCCAGGGGTGAGAGAGGGATGAAGGAGTTTTATGGCATCCGTGCACCAGTCAGCTGCATACAATGTCACCCAAGACATCTCTTAGCTTAGAATGCAATAGCAGACAAACTGGAATTCTTATCCAATCATCAATTATCCCGGAATAAGATGGCACCAGATGAGTCTTCATTATTCCCCATCAACACCCCCCCACACACACACACACCTCACACACACACCACACACACACACACACACACACACACACACACACACACACACACACACACACACACACACACACACACACACACACACACACACACACACACACACACACACACCACACACACACACCACACACACACACACACACACACACACACCACACACACACCACACACACACCACACACACAATAGAGAGGAATGCTCATGTTCGTGTTCATGCTGGATGCTTGGTACAACATGTATTCTGTGCCTTCACCAGATGGCACTCAGATTATGTGGAACAATTTCCAGCCTGCACCGAGCTAGAGGTTTCCTTACTGGCTTGATGTGTATGAGACAGAATAACGCAATACTCTTTTTGGCAAAAGCCTCAGATGCATACGAGATCGCAACAGCCAAAGGTTCCCCTCAGACCTAATTAGAATGGTAACATACAGAACCTTTTTCTATCTTTTGTTGACCTATTGAAAAGAAAAAAAAAAGAGCCCACACATTCCACAGCTATGTGTTAAGGACCCATGCTTCAAACCCCTGAATACAAATTGGCCTGCGGACTGCCTCAATCAGGCGACAGCGGCATGCAATGTTCATTGGCTAGACATGACATCATCTTTCAGCTTGATCTATACACAGCTCTGGTGAGTGAGTCACTGAGGGATCTGGCTCCCTCTGCTGGGCATCTCAGGTTAAATCAGACAAAGCACTGTTGGTGAACCAGATTAAAGAAATGTGTGCGAAAGTTATAGAACAAATTAAAAAAAATAAAAGTTTTAAAATGTAGGTGAGGAAATGTTCAGTTATATAAAACTAATGTTTTGATGGCTCCATTCACTACAGTTATTCATAAATCCCCATTTACACAATATGGGCAGTACAGTGACATAGCAGTTAGCACTCTTCTGTTCTCCCCGTGTTTGTGTGGGTTTCCTCCAGGCACTCTGGTTTCCTTCCACATCCCAAAAAACATAGAGATAAGCAAATTGGCCTCCCCCTAAATTGGCCCTAGATTATGATACATATACTACACGATACATAGACATATGACTATGGCAGGGATAAGATTGTGAGCTTCTCTGAGGGACAGTTAAAGGGGCACTATGGCAAAAAATTGTAAAATTTAAAATATGTGCAAACATAAACAAATAAGAAGTACATTTTTTCCAGAGTAAAATGAACCATAAATTACTTTTCTGCTATGTTGCTGTCAATTACAGTAGGTAGTAGAAATCTGACAGAAGTGACATGTTTTTTCTCTTCATGGGGGATTCTCAGGAATTTATTTATTTTCAAAAGCACTTAGTGAATGGCAGTTGCTCTCTCCAACTGCCAAAAAACTGTGTAGCGAGCAGGGAAGCTGGCCAGCAATATCTTTATAAAGAATAAAAGCCTTGCTGAGAATCCCCTATGAAGAGATGGGCTAGTCCAAAACCTGTTGCTTCTGTCAGATTTCTACTACCTATTGCAAGTGACAGTAACATGGGAGAAAAGTAATTTATGGCTCATTTTACTCTGGATGAAACATACTTCTTATTTGTCTGTTTGCACATATTTTAAATTTTACAATTTTTCGCCATAGTGCCACTTTAAGTGACAATATACTCTGTACAACTCTGCAGAAGGTGTTGATGCTATATAAATACTAAATAATAGTAATAATAATATGCAATGTAACACTGCAATTGATACACAACTCATACAACACTGTGAATGGTAATGTAACTCATACACAAAAATCACTACTGCAATACCCTTGTGTCTCGGCTTCAAGAAAATGGATGTATCATTTTATGCAATAAGGCACACAAAACCACATTACTGTAAAGGAAGCTCAAAAGACTAAATTCCAATAAATTATTACAGAATTCAGCAAGTTCTTCAAAATCTAGTAAAATAAATACATGAATCAATTTACACCTCTAGCCCTCCTGTATAAGTGAAATAATGCACATTAGCAAAATATACATACATTTTTGGGCCTCACTAGACTTGTGTCAGTGATATAAACAGGAGTGTAAACTGTTGCCAAGATGTTTCCTCCCTGTAGTTAAGGACGTTTAAGTGCTGTTGTGACATTCAACTCACAGGAACATTCACTGCAGGTCAGCCGTGGTGAACGGACCTTAAAGGAAAACTGAAGCTAGAGGGATACGGAGGCTGCCATATTTACTTCCTTTCAAGCAATGCCAGTTGCCTGGCTGTCCTGATGATCCTCTGCCTCTATTACTGTTAGCCATAGACCCTGAACACGCATGCAGATCAGATCCGGTGTCTCTGACATTATTGTCAGATCTGACAAGATTAGCTGCATGCTTGTTTCTGGTGTGATTCAGGCACTACTGTAGCCAAATAGCCCAGCAAGGCTGCCAGGCAACTGGTATTGATAAAAAGGAAATAAATATGGCAGCCTCTGTATACCTCTCACTTCAGTTGTCCTTTAAACTCCACTGAAAATAACGTAATGAATAAAAGTGCTTAATTTCTACAATAATTGTGTATAAATTATTTAGTCAGTGATTTCCGATTGTAAAATCTTTCCTCTCCCTGATTTACATTCTGACATTTATCACATGGCGACATTTTTACTGCTGGCAGGTGATGTCAGTGGAAGTAGCTGCTGCTTGCTTTTTTTGGCAGATGAAAACAGCTGTTATTTCCCACAATGCAACAAGGTATTGAAGGCAGAGAAACAGCAGCCACGTTGGCCAGGCAATTGCTACGGCATAAAATATATAAATGTGGCAGCCTCCATATCTCTTAGTACAGGGTTACTTACAGACCCCTGGTTTGTAGTTAGAGCAGACACACAGATTGCTCCATTACCTTCCTGCTGGAGTAATGAGCATGCTTCCCTAGCTGCTTATTTAGCGCATCCAGGAACATGGCGTCTGTCACTTTCCCCACATTCATGCAGGCGTCGTCCAATAAGGATATGATTCCACGGTGCTGCTGCTCCACCAGATCCACAATGATTTGGTTATTAAAATAATCTATCTGTAAGAGAGCATAGAACAATGCAAGTTATAGAACAGCCCACACTGGATACCTTACGTGAAGGCCATGTAAAGGTTGACAAATGAGTAATGTTAACATAATGAAATATAGCAATGCTAATATGTTCACATTACTGTTATTCTACGTCCACAGTGATGCAGTGCGGTGTAACGGCTGTATTGCATTACGGCAATGATGCCCCTATGTGACATCCACAGTGTGGCCGGTGCAGTGTAAGGGTGTTCAGCATCCCAACGCACCGCATGCAGTGCGTTACCCCAAAGCATGCACGTGACAGTGAAGCATACTTTTCATTGACTGTCTGCTTCATTGTATGTGTCGGAACTGCTTTTACAGGGAACGCAATACCAACTGTGAAGGTAGCCTTATACTAATCTGAGGTTAAAACATCCCTCCGCGGCATGTGTACAGGAGTTGTCCGAAGTCGTTAGTAACTGGGCATGCTGGGAAACCTTACCCAGTCTCTACTGTTATCTACCCCCTCCGCCACTGGCCTGAAGCTCCTCTTCCTCCCCCCCCCAATAGATTAAAACAAGTTTCTGAGTGCACCTGATAATCTACAGCCAGGAAGGGGAGAGGGGGCACTTTAGACCCATAGGGCTCTATTCACAATAAGCAGTTCGGTAAAATCTTTTTGACAGTAAAATACCTAATTCGGTATTTTACACTTTTTTCCAAATGCACTTAAGTTTTTCCACATGAGGCAGACGTTCGGTAATTTACCGAACAAACATGCCTCAACTCACTAAGCCCTGCAGTGCTCAGTAAGTGTCACTTACCAGCATGGAGCAGGTCAGCGTGCAGGCAGGGAGCTGTGTGTGTGACTCGGAGGTTTTCTGTCCAATGCAGCCTGTCATCCCTTTAGATGTGCTGCAGCCACCAGGGGGAGCTGTTCTGTATACTAGAATATAGGAAAGCCCTCAGAACTGTCAGCTTCCTCTGCTTTGTTACAGTGAAAGACCCACCTGATACCCCATCGCATCCAATCAGAGTGAGAAGCATGCTGTGTGGCTTTCCTTATTGGCTGCCTGGCTCTCCCCAAAGGCTGTCCGGCAAATCCACCGCACAGAGACAGCATGGGGAGAGCGAGTTATCGGCTGCTGTGAGCTGGAGAAAAATACCGAACACTTTTGGCCGGTAAATTAAATGCGGACATCTTTGTGAATTGACATTTCCTGAGGTAATTACCGCACAAGTCGGCAATTTACCCCACTATTGGGGAACTCTGATTTCCTGTGCGGAGATAGGTTTAGTGAATTGTAGTTTGGGAAGGTGATCGGTAGCTGTTTTCAGTATTACCGAATGTGGTAATGCTTTGTGAATAGAGCCCACAGGGTACGATCCAGAAGAACATTTTCCAAATAGGAATCGGTAGCTGCTTTGCTATCTGTATAGACAAAAAGTAACAACTGTAAACACTGGAAGTGACATGCCAGCATCTTGTTATGGGACAACTTTTTTGCACCTCAAAAAGTAACTAGTCAATGAAATACTGATCTAAATAACAGTACTGTCTTTTTGGTGTGATGGCAATAACTATACTTGATTCTCTGGCGGACCACTGCATTGTTTTCCAGGGAATAAGGTCAGTGAATTGGGTACAGACAGAAAACATTACACCAGGTTTATTGACTACAGTCCTCCAGTACTCACGTGTTTCCAGGGAATCCCTTCTCTCTGATACTCCTGTTGCTCCTGGGTCAGGACCAGCTGGATGAAGAGCTGCTGGAGTTTCTCATTACAGTAATTGATGCAGAACTGCTCAAAGCTGAAACACATGAAGAAATGGGTTATGGAAAAAAAACGCTATCTATATTTCACTTCCTTATGTTGCTGATGATGCAAGGCTTGACATTAACCACTTAACGACCAGCTGACGCCGATAGGCGGCGGCTGGTCGTTTGTGGTTTTGCATGGAAACAGTCGCTCAAACGACCTTTCCATGCCACTTCACGGAGGGTGTCTCCGTGAACAGTGTGTGAGCCGCCGATCGCGGCTCGCACGCGTAATGTAACCACGCGCGGAAGAAATCCCCGCTGTTTACATCAATACAGCAGTGCCGTAAAGGAGATCGGCGATCCCCGGCCTCTGATTGGCCGGGGATCTCCGTCATTTGATAGGCTGAAGCCTATCCAATCCGGCGCAGGACGGATGCAGCCCTGGGTAAGAGGGAGAGAGAGGGATCGGCAGAGAGGGAGGAAAATGCTGCGGAGGGCGGCTTTAAGGAGCCCCGCCCCCCCCCCCCCCCCCGCTCAGCCACACGGAGTGGCGGCGATCAGACCCCCCCCCAGCAGGTCATCCCCCTAGTGGGGAAAAGGGGGGGGGGGGGGGAAGTCTGATCGCCCTGCTGTAATCACGATCTGTGCTGCGGGCTGGAGAGCCCATGCAGCACAGATACTGCAGAAACAGCCCAGTCCTTAAGTGGTTAAGGCACAAGGTTGATCTTGTCACATTGGGAAGGTTTGTGCTCAAGTGGTCTCAAGTGAAGCTAGTGCCAATCTCACTGTGCTGAAATGGCCCACAAAGCAGGGCTGTGGAGTCGGAGTTTAGGAGTCAGAGCACTCTTGGGGTACCTGGAGTCGGAGGTTTCATAAACTAAAGAGTTGGAGTCTGAGTCAGATGATTTTTGTACAGACTCCACAGCCCTGTTGCAAAGAAAACACAACCTCCTCAGAAAGCTCCAGAAGTAAGAAGAAGTAACAAGCTGTAGTGATAACCCCCCCCCCCCCAAAAAAAAAAAAAAAACACAAAATGCAAAGAGGCCATCACACACTGCACCACAAGGGCATTTATGGAGCCTCCCATAAGTTACCCCTACTAGCCCTGCACCTGTAAAAACAAAAACAAACAAAAAACATATTTACTCACCTGCAGAAGACTCCCCTCCTGGCCTCCCTCTGGAAAGCAACAGTTCCCCTGACGATCTTCAGTGCACCCAGTCCAGCTGTAAAACTCCCGCGCTGACAGGCGAATAAGGGCAATGGGAAGATGGTGCCCAATGCCCTGTACTGGAGACACAAATCGTCTCCAGTGCAGGGCTGTGGACGCCATTTTCCCGTTGCCCTACTTGCCTGCCGGAACCCACAGACTCCCACAGGCTGAGGTGAGCTGCGGCCGTCAACTGGTGTGGCGTCAAGCCAGTTTACCTCATCGGGGGGGGGGGGGGGGGGGGGGAACACACCTCTAGTCGGCCGGGCAGCACAAGCACCTCTGTTCCTAAGCCCACAAGGAGAAATTTCTGCAAAGACTACAAAGTCTTCAGCCTAGTAAAAACGGTTTCCGATGGGGCAGAAAGGGAGCTGGACATGCAGTGAGCGGGAATCCTACAAAAAAGACCATACACTGTGCCTACTAATAGGTAGTGGTTGCTTGGCGGCAATTTTACTAATTTCCTGCTTAGCATTTACGTGTCCGTGAATAAGAAATGTCACATCTTGATTCACTCTTCTAAATCCCTTCATACACACTAGAGGTGATGTGCCTGAATATATGTATTTTTTTCTTGTTACTGACCCCTGTGGCTAGGGTCTAGTTCAGTGCACTCCCTCCTTCCCCTGTATGTGTTTGTCAGCATACACACAGCTTAAGCTGGTGTATGTGCATGGTGCGCATGGATACATTACATTAGCTCCCTTGTGCGATTGGTAAGATGCGCTATCTGTCCCAGGAGAGGAAGTTAGGATGTGTGCTCCTAATCCCTAGATAGGTTTGATGCAATTAATGTTTGCATGTCTGCACTATGCATGTTACAGGGCCAGAGTTAGGACACCTATGTTTACCTGGGTACTTCTGCGCAGTATAGGTGACTAAGCATAAGAATGCATTCTTCTGTGAACTAAGACCCCGGCTTTTGACTTAGCTGTAGGAATACCAGTGGTGCCTGGATGAGTGAATCTGTGAATGCATTTGTTTAAACATTTGCATGCGAGAGTGCGAAGGGTTCATAGATTTTTGCTGTTTTCTGGCCACACCCCCTTCAGCACCTCCCTTTCCTTAATAACTTATTTAATGTCCTAACTAGAGGCGATGTGCCTGTATATAGGTATTCTTTTTTTATATTTTTTTCTTCATACACACTTGGCTGCTACAAGAACAATACAGGTAGTCCCCGGTTAACAAACGAGATAGGGACTGTGGGTTCGTTCTTAACCTGAATCTATTCTTAAGTCGGAACACTGTGCCATCTCTGTCCCCTGTACCTCTTCTGTGCCCCTCCCCCCCCCCCCCCTTCCAGTGTCCCCATCTATGTCACCTCTGCCCTCTGTATCTGCTTATACAAGTTTAAAAGCCATTTTTTCTTCAAATTTTTCAAAATCGATTTTCTCAAAAACTACAAGTCCAATTTGAAAAATTCCCATGGAAACTCAGAATCCATGCGGTTCGTATCGGGTCTACCTGTACTCTGTAACTAGCTACATTTTATATAACAGAAACAGTTTTAGCTGTTCTCTCATTGTACCAGGGTTATAAATCTGGTGTTCACCAGAGTTAAACTTTGTACACAGATCGTCATACCTGTTATTGTCAAAGATCTCAAATCCGTAGATGTCTAGCACACCAATCACTGTGTTCTTCCCGTGGAGAGATGCCTCTTGTTTTTTCACATCAATTACGTCATTGATATGACTGACAATCCAGCAGAAAAGGCGTTCGTAGATGGCCTGTTAAATTACAAAATGGTGTCACATTTACCAATCACAGCATCATAACCCTAACATCTTATTTAAAGAGGAATTGTAATAAAAATAGCGTAATTAATGAATATTGCTTTTCTTTTTTTTTTTTTTTTACGACATCCATTTATAAAATTATTGTTTCCTCACCCCGACTTACATTCTGAAATTTATCACAGGTAACGACATCTTTAGTCCTGTAAGGTGCAGCCCGGCAAAATTTTGAGAATTTCGAAGCCAGTTAAAAGAATACCAAGTCTCCCAGAATGCTCTGGCGGGAGCATTAGGAATAGCTAAAAAACCTAGGCTAAACATCACTAGGTGGGCGTGGGACTACATACCAATCTAGAAATATATTGGTATAGGAACTGTTTCTGATGCTGAAACTAGCGAACTTATAGTATTAAGTATTGCAGAAGGAGAACAGAGGCGCCAACAGGATAAAATATGCTAAAATAGAAGTAGACATGAAAGCGACAATTTTCAAACAGATACATTTATTAACATACTCCAAAATACAAAGCAACGCATTTCGCAGGTATATTCCTGCTTCCTCAGGCAATAATAAGTAGGAGTATACAGCAGTGTAGTCTCCGGATCACGCTAGGCGCTTAGCATGATCATGAGACTACACTGTTGTATACGCCTCCTTATTGCCTGAGGAAGCAGGAATATACCTGTGAAATGCGTTGCTTTGTATTTTGGAGTACAAATAAATGAATCTGTTTGAAAATCGACAGTTTCATGTCTACTTCGGGGAGGTAAGTCCACCACTTCCTCCCTTGAAATGTTAAAGATTTTAGCATATTTTATCCTGTTGGCGCCTCTGTTCTCCTTCTGCAATACCTTTGTCCACCCCTGGTGGAGGGGTTGTATACCCTTAAGGTAGCCATACACTGGTCGATTTGCCATCAGATTCGACCAACAGATAGATCCCTCTCTGATGGAATCTGATCAGAGAGGGATCTTATGGCTACCTTTACAGCAAACTGTCATGATCGCTGCTGCAGCAGGTATTGCTGGAAGTAGTAGTGCTGCAGCTCAGGCAGTTCTGATCTCTTTCCATGCAAGCTGCATAACTTTGTCTGCCTTTCCCTGCTGTCAGCTTGTGACTGATTATCATTCACCTGTGTGGGAATCTGCATGTCTGCTCCCATTGGATGACCTCAGTATAAAGATCTGCTTCCTGCAGGACTCCTCGGGTTTTCATAGTTTCAGTTTAAGCCTGTCTTGCTGTCGCTTCAGCCCCCGATCGTGTTTCTTGTTCTAAAGATACTTTGCTGGTCTTTGCATCATATATTGGTTCATTGCCAATATATATGCATACCAGCACGTTTATTATTTTCCTTGTATTCGTGTTACGTTGATACATCAGTGTCGCTGATGTATACGTACACGAACTGTTTATATCCTGTGTGCAGTTAGTCAGCTTTCCAGCACGTTTTGGTAGGTTGCGCGTACCGTGATCACCCGTGCTGAGGTAGTTACCCTGCTCCTGGTTCTGTTTGTGGATTGCGTTCATCTCTGCGAAGAGATAACGAATCCTTCTGAATCCTGTTCTGTTACCGTTTGTGGATTGCGTTCATCTCTGCGAAGAGATAACGAATCCTTCTGAATCCTGTTCTGTTACCGTTCGTGGATTGCGTTCATCTCTGCAAAGAGATAACGAATCCTTCTGAATCCTGTTCTGTTACCATTTGTGGATTGCGTTCATCTCTGCGAAGAGATAGCGAATCCTTCTGAGTCCTGTTCCCTGTATTGCTCCAGTCTAAGTCAGTGTTCCTGCTTATGTCATATATCGGTTCATTGCCGATATATACATATGTTAGTCAGACGTTACAAATAGTTTCATTGATAGCTGTAATTGTAATACGCTAGGAAAATATACTTATTGTATTTTTGTCTGTGTTACGTTCATCTATCTTGATCCTGCTATTTCCTGACTATCCTGTCCTGTCTTTGTGAGGCACGCCATCGCTGCAAACGCATTGGCTGCCTCATTCCAGTCTGTCTTGTTGTGGACGCTTGCTGTCACTAAGTAGCGGCTAGCTAGCAAGCGTTCATTCTGTCTACCTGTCCTGATCTCCTCAGTTCTGGTTTATGCGCTCAGCGCTACCTTGCGCTGAGACGTTATCGCAAAAGTATTGTTTGTGGCTGTCGGATCTGCACCGGCTCTGTGCGCCACAATCTCCTTTTGGAGTCAGTCCTCCCCTCCACTATACTAGGGATAGCCTGTTTCCTTGTGCTAGTGTGTGTACCTCCTCCACGTCAGCTCATGCGTTGCATGCTGACTGTGGAGAATACACCACCAAGCCTTACACAAACAGATTGTGAACCGATTTCAGCCTGAAACCGTTCACAATCTGTGGTGGTGCTGCCGCCGCTCCCCCCGCCCGCATTCATTACCTGCTCCGCCGGCTCGACTGCCCCAGGTCACCGCTGCTCCGTCTCCGCTCTGGTCTCCGGCCCCGGCATGCTTCACTTCTTCCTGCCCGGCAGGAAGTTTAAACAGTAGAGCGCCCTCTACTGTTTAAACTTCCTGCCGGGCAGGAAGAAGTGAAGACCCGGAGACCAGCGCAGAGACGGAGCAGCGGTGACCGGGGTGAGCCGCGCCGGCGGAGCAGGTAATGTATGCGGGCTCTATTGCGCCGGTCGTCGGGCACTCGAACGCCGCTAGCGACGCACTCCCTACCCACGGGCGATCGACGGTAATTTTCCGCACAGAGCGATCGACGGGATTGGACGAAATAGATCGAAATTCGGCGTGTTGCGGGAACGATGTGACAGCAGATTCGATCCCAGTGATCGAATCTGCTGTCGATCTGGCGGGAATCGGCCTAGTGTATGGCCAGTTTAATTCTTCCAACCTACAAAGAGCGACATCTTAATCTTGAGTGGGGACAGGACTAATCTCCTCACCTGCATTTACAGTGGTTGCCTATATGGTGATCCTGGTTTGTGAGCATATTGTTTACTTACTTTCTATTACCCGTTCATTATACATACTACACTATATTAGGCTCTCGCTGTCCTTTTTCTCTTTACTGTATTAAGTAGGTATTCTGAATAATTTGCTGCATTGTACTATACTGTATGTCACTATTCTACTATACTGTATGTTACTACAGTACCTCTTTCGGTTAAAACTGCAGGATTAACAGCTCATCATACAGATCATTAGAATAGAATGAGCTGTTTTGTACCTTAGCAAATGCATCTCGGCCATAGCAGGCCTCTTTCTCTGTGTGTTGCTTGTCTATGATGTCTCTGCCCGTGGCCACTGTCCTGAAGAGCAGAGCCTTCTCTAGCAGGTCAGCTTTAGAGCCCAGTAAGTCGGCCACTACAGACACAATTTTACTGTTCTCAATAAGAGTGGCATCTCCATCCATGACAAACTTCAGATTTCCCTGAGAGAAGGAGAAAGAGAGGGATTATTCATGGGAATTCTGAAAACAGACAGGCATGTTCTACGTTCATCATTGCATTTTGTACTATTTTGTAGTAAGAGAGAATAAAAACAGAACTTTTTTCATATGAAAATTTATAGCGAGCATTAGGAGAACACTTCTGATATAGCAACAATGTCATCAGTGAAGCCCTTGTAATGCCATCCTGCCTGCACAGAAGAACTTCAATAGTGTCGTGCATAATGCGGTTTCCAGAGAACTCTGTACACAGTAGAAAGAATACAATAGTAAGTCATAGTCAAACACAAAAACTCTGGATGTTTGCTGGTGTAGACTGCAGCATAGGCAAGGACGGATCTAGCAAGCGGGTATCTTGCCCCAGGCGCAGTTTGTTGAATTCTTAAAAAGGCGGGCAAATTTGGATGGGGAATGGCAGTTTAGGCGCCAAAACCTGACCTTGCCCCAGGCGCAACTTGGTCTAGATCCGTTCCTGAGCAGAGGCCAAGTCAGCACCGCTCAATCTGTATATTATCTGTACTACTGAAGTGCAACAAGCACCTTTTTTGTCAGGAAGACTGTGATATGCAGTTAAAGGACACCCGAAGCGAAAATAAACAGATGAAATAAACGATTGTATTCATTTTCCTTCTCCTACAAATGACTTAAGATATTCCACAGTTTTATTTTATATTTAAATATACTTTTAAAGCGGACCCAAACCAAACATTTTTTTTTAATTCAAAATATTTACTTGCACCACTCTGACACATACAAAGATAAATAAACACTCCTTCAAGCCTATGAGCATTTCAGTGCATGCTTTTCACCCTTCTCTTTTCATAACTAGGGTTACACAGGTGGCAGCCATTAGCAATTCCTCCTTTGCTAGACACCATCTACTCCATCTACTCCACCAGTTTGCCCAGCAATATGAAAGGAAGGGGAGTGGCTCCTCCAATAAATGTAAAATATTTTATATTTGTCATCATGCAGCTGAAAAAAGGCTGCTATTTATTATTATAATTTAAAAAATAGATTTTATTTCTGAAATCTTGCATTTTTAATTTGGGCCCACTTTAATTGTATTATTTTTTTTGCTTAATGACACATTCATTGAAGTACAGTATTCAGCTGTTACTGCACAGCGGGCTTCAGGAGGAGGACTGGAGTCCCGGTCTCGAGTGCTGGGAAAACTGCAGCTTTTAGTGTATATAGTCAGATCCCCCCGTTAGTGTATATAGTCCAAAAAAAACCTTTAGTGTATATAGGCAGACCCCCCCCCTTTAGTGTATACAGGCAGATTCCCCTTTAGTGTATACAGGCAGATTCCCCTTTAGTGTATACAGGAAGATTCCCCTTTAGTGTATACAGGAAGATTCCCCTTTAGTGTATATAGGCAGATCCCCCCCCTTTAGTGTATACAGGCAGATCCCCCTTTAGTGTATACAGGCAGATCCCCCTTTAGTGTATATAGGCAGATCCCCTCCCTTTAGTGTATACAGGCAGATCCCCCTTTAGTGTATACAGGCAGATCCCCTTTAGTGTATACAGGCAGATCCCCTTTAGTGTATACAGGCAGATCCCCCCTTTAGTGTATACAGGCAGACCCCCCCTTTAGTGTATACAGGCAGATCCCCTTTTAGTGTATACAGGCAGATCCCCCCTTTAGTGTATACAGGCAGATCCCCCCTCTACTCTCCCTCTCGCTATCGCTGGTACCTGCTTTGCTCGTCCCAGTCTCGAGTGCTGGGAAAACTACAGCTTTTAGTGTATATAGTCAGATCCCCCCTTTAGTGTATATAGTCAAAAAAAACCTTTAGTGTATATAGGCAGACCCCCCCCTTTAGTGCATATAATCAGATCCCCCTTCAGTGTATATAGGCAGATCCCCCCTTTAGTGTATACAGGCAGATTCCCCTTTAGTGTATACAGGAAGATTCCCCTTTAGTGTATACAGGAAGATTCCCCTTTAGTGTATATAGGCAGATCCCCCCCTTTAGTGTATACAGGCAGATCCCCCTTTAGTGTATACAGGCAGATCCCCCTTTAGTGTATACAGGCAGATCCCCCTTTAGTGTATATAGGCAGATCCCCTCCCTTTAGTGTATACAGGCAGATCCCCCTTTAGTGTATACAGGCAGATCCCCTTTAGTGTATACAGGCAGATCCCCCCTTTAGTGTATACAGGCAGATCCCCCCCCCCCTTTAGTGTATACAGGCAGATCCCCTTTTAGTGTATACAGGCAGATCCCCCCTTTAGTGTATACAGGCAGATCCCCCCTCTACTCTCCCTCTCGCTGCCGCTGGTACCTGCTTTGCTCTTGGGATCCCCTCCCTCGCTGCATTGTGTGCGGTGAGCTGTTGTGAACAGGCAATAAGTGACATTACGTCATTGAAGCCGCCATTAATGGGCAACGCTCACTGCCACTTCACAGCGGCTTACCGCAGGGCAATGCAGCAAGGGGGATCGCGACTTACTGGAGGAGGGGGCCAGGAGCAGAGTAGCAAAACCACAGGAAAATCGCAGCTTTGAAGATCACGTGATGCTCTTTTCCAAAACCGCGATTTTGGTTTAAAAACGATAAATCGTTCAGCCCTACTCGTAACTACTCAGAAGAGCATCCCTGGTCATGATCATGAGCTAAACCAGGAAGTCATCACAGCAAATCAGAACCTTACATAAGTATCAGCTGATGAAATGCTTCTCCAAGAGTTCTCCTAAGCATTGCCATCGCTACTATACAAAAGCTTATTCAAAACTAGAGCTCAGAGGGCCTCCAGATTACTGTTGTATTACTTTACTTCTAAAAGACCCCAGGTAGCAGTGACCTTGAAGGTCATCGTGGACTAGCTGTGACATTCTGACTTCACTTGATGAATAAGACAAGAGCCGGGCAAACAAGACACACCGCCCCAGAACATGTCCAGTGTTTTAGTTCCTATAACAAGTGAGCATGTATGTCTTAGCTCAGACTGTACCAGCATGTACAATTTTTTTTCTGAACTGGGCATGAATATTTTTACAGCTGAAGAACAAGCTGCCAAGCTTCCCTGGCACAGCGAGGGTAGCTGGAAAGCACAGAAGGGTCTGTGCTCGGGCCTGATCTCAGGTCAGTGGACTTGCCTCATGGTTTCCACCTACTCACCAGATGCAAAATAGCAGCCAGGATTTTATGGACAGTCTGGATCTCTTCTGGTCTGAATCCAATCACTTTCATGGCCTCTGACACTTCCTTGAACTCGGCTGTATCATTACTTGAGGACTGGAGGGAAAATAAGGATGGCATCACACAAGCATCAAACACACATGTGATAAAGAAACCAGCTAGCCCACCCACAATTTATGTTTTGTTATGGGTAGACAACAGCAGGCTAAAGCTATCAGGGCTGTGGAGTCGGAGTCGGAGTCGTGGAGTCGGAGTCGTGGAGTCGGGCAATTTTGGGTGCCTGGAGTCGGAGTCGGAAAAAAATGCACCGACTCCGAATGAATTTGTAACTGTAATTAAAATAGAAAATATGATAAAATGTTCTATTTCTCAGATAATAGTCATTAAAAATAATGTATATATACAGTAATAGCTATGCTTAGTCCACAAAAATGAAATAAACCAATCAAAATTAGTTACTTGTGCTGCTTCAATAAAGCAGTCCCCGTATTTTTAAGGTCAGATATACATATCTGATTGTGACTGTATATATGATTTGTACACAGGAATCTCTTATATATACTAAATAACATCTATGCTGTAAGAATAAAGCCTGATGTGTAGCTGTGTCACTAATAGAGATGGTCAACGAGATGGAAATAATTCTGCATTGATGCTGATTTATGCAAATGTATGCACTCCCTTTGCTGATGAAATCAAATAATTTGATATGTTATTAAAATTTGGTTTGGTGACTACAAATTAAAGGGTAACTGAGACGGATGAAAAGTAAAGTTTTATACATACCTGGGGCTTCCTCCAGCCCCCTTCAGGCTAATCAGTGCCTCGCTGTCCTCCACCACCCGGATCTTCTGCTATGAGTCCTGGTAATTCAGCCAGTTAGCGCTGTCCGGCCGCATGCCGCTCCCACAGCCAGGAACATTCACAGCCAGGAGCAATAGTGCTGCACAGGTGTAGTATGCTCCTGGCGGCGGAGTGTGTGCATGCGCACTACGCCCGACTGGCTCAAGTACCTGGACTCCTAGCAGAAGATCCAGGTGGTGGAGGAGGACAACGAGGGACTGATTATCCTGAAGGCGGCTGGAGGAAGCCCCAGGTATGTATAAAACTTTAATTTCATCTGTCTCAGGTTTACTTTGTTACACAGTAGTACTATACTCTACATATGCACTCCCCCCAGAGCTGCAGGGAATCCACTGAGAATGCTGTGCACATTGAACACAGAGGTGTTATCTGTCACCCATATACCTTGTTCAGATTGTGCATGAAGAATGTGTAATAGAGGAAGAATCTCTTTATTCCCCTGCAGAGTACCTGCACATCATTCTTACATGTACCCACACTTACATTGCCTAGGGCCTGATAGATGTTCTTTGTTCCGGTTTGTACCTTTTACAAGTACTCTTACCAAGGACTAGTTTTAGTCTAAAGGGAATAAATATAGTAGTCTACATATCCTTCTCACTTCAATTGTCTTGTAAAATTCCTAAGCGTTGGCAGTTAAGAGACGAATTTCATGTTACATACTTTTAATCAACAAAATTGTAATATGCAAATTAGAGGAGTCGGAGTCGTGGAGTCGGAGGAATCCTAAACTGAGGAGTCGGAGTCGGTGGATTTTTGGACCGACTCCACAGCCCTGAAAGCTATGCAGGTTACTTACATTTTCACCTGTTATGACAGTCACCCCCTGATCTTCCCCTCAACCCCTCTGTGCTCCCCGGCACGATAGCCTGCTCCCCCCCTTCTTCCCGCTACCTGCCCGTTGTAGCCCAGAGCATGCAAGGCCCAGTTCACATTGGGTTAAAAACAACGGTCCATCTAGCGGACTGTAATGGACACTAACGGAGGTGAACGGATGCGATATATATATTTCAATAGGATACGTTCACATTGCTCCGTTCAAACAGATCAATTTTCCCTATATGGCTGAACGGACTGCAGGCTTGGGTCTGTAGCGATTTTTCCAGTTCAACGCATCCGTCGCATTGACCTCACTCTAATGCAGGGGTCAGGAACCTTTTTGGCTGAGAGAGCCATAAACGCCACATATTTAAAAATGTAATTCTGTGAGAGCCATACAATATGTATCAAACTGGCAGTGTGCATGCACAGCAGAGGGCTGTCCCGGTTGCCATGGTGATGTGTATACAGTTGATCCGCCGGGTAGCGAAAGTGTCAGACACGTCTTCAGCTTCTTTTGGGTTTCAGCAACATCAGCAATTTCCCTGAGAGCCAGACAGGTGAAATGCCGACTAACAGCTTGTACAATTAGCTAGCCTACTTGGGGGTAGATTCACTTTGTAGGACGAGATCCCCGCACTTTGGCCCAGTTGACAGGCAGCCTATTGGGCCAATCAAAGTGTGTGGATCTCGTCCTACAAAGTCACTGGACCTGACAGGGTACAGAGTAGGACAATTGGAGCGGCCGTTAGTTTTGGGGGGGAACGTGAGTAAGTTAGTAGTGCGCGCTACTGCAGTAGCGTGCCCACCTTGAAAATGTTACTTGCGCTGCCACGCTAAGCCGTGCTGCTTGATCAGTGCAGCTTAGTGAATCAACCCCTACTGATATGTATGGGAGTCAGATGTAGCCATCAAAAAATCCACATCTGGCTCCCGAGCCATAGGTTCCCTACCCCTGCTCTAATGGAACAGAGGGTCACGGATGCAAAACTGATGCCATTTAAAAAACTGATCCGGTACAAGGATTAGGTTTTCATCCATGCAAGTGTGAACTGGCCTTTAAGCATAATAACATGCACCAAGTCACAGGAGGCAGACAGCAAGATGAAGACAGGGAGCATGAAGCCGCTGGGGCAGGAGAGATACAAAGATCTATTGTGCAGGGACCCCGGGTAGCATATAAAAGTCGAGGGTGTGGTCAGGGTTTCAGCAGTGGGAGCAGCAACACTCAGGGGCACTAAGGCAACTGCCCCCTTTGCCTTAATAGAAGCTCCAGGCCCTGCATATGACCTTTCAGCAGCAACTGCACACTGATACAAGAGGCTACCACCTAGGTTTATTTTCTGTACTTGGTTATTACACAAAATAGAGCAGAGGAAGTGACATTGCTTTAATGCTCATACATAACAGGTCTAATAAGAAACCAGTTTAACAAGCCATGAAGTTCTGATCAATAATGCAACACACTTGCAATAGTGACTTGAGCAAAATGACTCATCATTAGCCTTTATTCATTCTCTTGTTCTCTGAGTAAGCTAAACTGCTGAACAAAGCAGGGGAAACAAAAGTGAAGGGAACTGAAAAGTAGAAGCAGTGGGGAACAGCCTGGAGGCTCAGAGTTCAAGCAGAACACACACTGGAGCTAGTGTACCATTGTGTGTTTACGCTTATACTGAAGGTTTCATGTCAATATGGTGGTAAAATAAAGAATACTTCCCCATTTCTCCATCAAGGAAATACTGATCATGTTGAACATCAGGTGTAAATGTCATAATATACGCCTGCATATGGAGACAAAAAGGAGAAAAACCGCACACTGTGATACTAGTAGGTGAGGGCTCTAGGCCCTATAGCAGTGATGGCTAACCTTGGCACTCCAGCTGTGACAAAACTACAAATCCCATCATGCCTCTGCCTCCCCGAGTTACCCTTAGAGCCGTCAGAGTATTGCAATGCCTCATGGGACCTGTAGTTCAACCACAGCTGGAGTGCCAAGGTTAGCCATCACTGCCCTATAGGAAAGCTCTCACCTGGTTGTTGAGCCTGGAGAAACCGGTATAGGTTTGCCAGCTGTCATGCTTGTGTCCCTCTTATGCCGGGGCCCTGGCTTGCAAGGATATCCTCACGGTCTTGGATGGTGATCCAGTCGGGATTCCACTGTGGTTATTTGGAACACGCTGTGGTAGGCATCTAAAAGTTTTTCTGTTCTCGGCCAGTACAAGCCTGATTTCCCGGCTATGAGTGTAGGAGATAAACAGCTAGCAAAGCAAGGCGGTGTTAGCCGCAATGATATGCAAAGGCTGCGTTTAAAAATGTTATTGCAACGCGTTCCCAGTGGAGCCCCTATGATTTATCAAGAATAATATTTGTATGCGTGATAAAGCAGGGGTGCTCCCCTAGGAAACGCGTCACAATAAAATAACCACAGTGGAATCCCGGATCACCATCCAAGACCGTGAGAATATCCATGCAAGCCAGGGCCCCGGCACATAAGAGAGACACAAGCGTGACAGCTGGCAAACCTATACAAGTTTCTCCAGCCTCAACAACCAGGTGAGAGCTTTCCTATAGGGCCTAGAGCCCTCACCTGCTAGTATTCCAGTGTGCGCTTTTTCACCTTCATGTCTCCATATCCAGCACTGTTCTATACAGGTATCAGCACCTGTAATACAAGGGGACCCGCAGATCGCTCTCTGATAGTAAAACTTACTACCAGAATCCACAGATCTACATAATATATACGCCTAGCTTTCCATCCAAAAAGATGACAATGACCATCTCATTTACATGTTGCAATTTTTTTCCCTCCAATCAACAACTTGGGTAATTCTCTGGCCTAGATGTTTGTACTTAAAGAGACTCTGTAACATTAAAAACCTCCCCTGGGGGGTACTCACCGCGGGTGGGGGAAGCCTCCGGATCCTAATGAGGCTTCCCACGCCGTCCTCTGTCCCACGGGGGTCTCGCTGCAGCCCTCCAAACAGCCGGCGACTGTGCCGACTGTCAGTTCAAGATTTACCTTTGCTGGCTCCAGCGGGGGCGCTGTGGCGGCTTTCCGTTCCGAACTACACGGAAATACCCGATCTCATTCGGGTCCGCTCTACTGCGCAGGCGCAGGACACTTGCGCCTGCGCAGTAGAGCGGACCCGACGGCGATCGGGTATTTCCGTGTAGTTCGGAGCCGACAGCTGTCAGAGCGCCTGCGCAGGAGCCAGGAAGGTAAATATTGACGTCACCGCTGCACGGACTCCACGGAGGGCTGCAGCGAGACCCCTGACGGATGGAGGACGGCGTGGGAAGCCTCATTAGGATCCGGAGGCTTCCCCCACCCGAGGTGAGTACCCCCCGGGGGTTCTTTTCATGTTACAGTTCCTCTTTAAAATGTAGAAGAAAATATTGGAGCAGGAAGATCGCCATGCTGTCTGGCTGGGCTGTCTAGAGCCAGAAAGAATCACAAATATTTTCATAGGTAAAACAGTTCTTCTGTACTCAGCAGATTATTCAACTTTTTACCTGGAGTTAGAGACACTGAAGCAAAAAAATAAATAAATTACGATATAATGAATTGTATATGTGTAGTACGGATAATTACTAGAACATAAGTAGCAAAGAAAATATCCTCATATTTTTATTTTCGGTTATATAGTGTTTTTGTTTTTTTTTTATAACATTGCATCATTCTCTAATATTTGCAGATTACACACTACTCAGCATTCTAAATGATTTTACAGAGCAGGCCAGTGAACTATTGACCTGTCCTCTGCAGAGAAAAAGAAAATACAGCGACTTACAGTTGAGATAACAAGCTTCAGAAGACAGAGCTCTCTGCGACATTGAAAGTCGTGGAGCTCAATGGCTCTTTTGCATAGATGACAACTGGCGTTTCTTAACCCTTCCTTTACTGGAAACAATATTAGACTTATGTCTCTGCTCCTAATGTTTTATTTCTTAGTTGTACTACACATACAAATCATTACATCATAATTTTTTTCTCGCTTCAGTGTTTCTTTAAGCCTTAAAGCAGGATTAAACTCTGACATAACATTCAATTAAAATGTGTTTTCCTACTTTATTACCTAGTTACCATGTTTTATTTTCTTAACAATTATTATCATCCGTTTACAAATTAAAAGTGACAAAAGTAGTTTATCTACATTAAAAGCTGCCATTGCCTTATATTGCATAGCTGCTGTATTTATAAATTAAAATCTATCTAGTGATCACTTCTCAGCTCTCACCGCTTCTACTATGTGTGCAGCTCAGTTTCAGCGCTGCTGCCAATGTCCACTAATTGTAGCCGAGATAATGTAATTACCACTTTGAATTTCGCAACAAGCTTTCCACTGAAGAAGAAAGTGCTGTGTTAAACTGTTTGAATGCTGTTCTGCTACCATTTTTTGTGGTAATAGGTTTTATGCTGTAAATAATCTTTTAGAGCAAAGAATAAATGCGGAGTTTCATACCACTAAACCAGATAATTTGAGTAAAAACTTGAATGGATACAAATAGCTTTGTAAACGTAATGTAAATCTCTAACACCAATGGGCAGTACTGACCTTGACTTGAGCCAGGCTTCGGGTGTAGGTGTAAGAAGAGAGATCTTTCTGCAGGTGAAGGGTACGCAGGGTTTGCTCTGGTGCTCCCAAGATCAGCTATGGAGAAACAGCAATACAGTTACCCCGACATCTCTATACTTCAAATGAAAATAATGTCAATTTACTGAAGAAGTTGGAAGGCGTAATCGGGTTTAGGATTCAATTCTCTACCCTCCACTAGAAAAAATGCAGTTATTACATTTAACAATAAAGGGAAAAAAAAGAGAGAAAAATAAAGATGAAATGGCAATGTTATTAATTCATGCTTTAGTATAACATTCTCTATCCTGCACTAGAAATTCTGTATATAACACTGTAGAGGAAATAAACATTTATGGAAGAACTTAAATGTTATTTATTTGGCTTTATTTTACTGCAAAGGAAGGCTATGTTTTCCCGCTCTAAGGCAAATCTCAAGGACATCTTCCTGTGGAGACCTTAATAAAGGAGATTTAGTGTGAGTAATAGTGGCTGTACATAGTGTACTGGTGAAAGGGAACCGAGGTGAAAGTGATATGGAGGCTGCCATATTGATTTCCTTTTAAACAATGCCAGTTGCCTGGCAGTCCTCCTGAACCTATGTCTCTAATACTTTTAGCCATTGACCCATAACAAGTACGCAGAAGATCAAGTTCTCTGACTGGATTATCCATATGTTTGTTCTAGGGTTTTGTCTGAAACATTATGTATGCCAGAAGATCAACAGGACTGGCAGGCAACTGACATTGTTTACAAGGAAATAAAGATGGCAGCCTCCATATCCCTCTCCCCTCAAGTTCCCTTTAAGGGCTCTGCGTTTGACACAGGAGACCAGGATTTGAAACTCGGCTCCTGTTCAGTAAGGAGACCTGGGGCACGACTCTCTAACACTGCTAATGCCCACTGTGCGCGCCCTAGTGGCTGCAGGTCTGGTGTTTTGAGTCCGTCAGGAGAAAAGCACAATATAAATGTTATTTATCTTGTCTAGTAATGGTTAGGTAGTTGATCTGTGTGCTATAGGTTGTTAGTTGATTTATGTGCGATAGTGTATACTAAAAGTTCTAAAACTGTACGCTGAAGACCACTGTTAGCCTGAAGTTATATTTCAGATAATCCACAGCTGTAATACTGTATACAGGGTGATATATAAATGAAAGTTTGTGCTGGCATTTACAGACCTTTAAAGCTGTAGTTCACCCTCACTTTTTAATGCATATTAAATGCACAGTAAAATTACACCGAAAAGCAACACAGAAAGTTTTGTGAACTGAATTGAACAAATTTAATGAAAGTATCCGGCTGGCTGGGCCCAGTAGCTCCATTTCCTGCTTAGTTGGCAGTGAGATTTCATTGGTCAGAGAGCTGACCATACTTCTCCCTCTCATCTCAACATCAATCTGCATGTGGCTGTCAGTGAGGGGTCTTGTTGACTCTCACTGATGGTGCAACACTTGTTTGCAGACTTGACTGGCAGTGCTGTCCCACCTCCATCACTTCTACTTACTCCTTTGCCTTGCTGTCCATACTTGCCCTCACCATTGGTTCCTAAGGGACCCCCTCTTCCTCCACAAGCCCATGTGGTACAGCTGAGCTGATTTTTTTAAGGTGCACTACATAAAGGTATTTTCCGGAGTACATTTTTTATACATTTAAACATGTATTACTATTGTAGTGGAAGAGATCAAACAGGTTAATAAAAGTGTTGCCTGGATATGGGCTTCAAAGGACACCTCTATTGAGAGTTATATGAATCCTGACATACTGATTTCCCTTTTAACTATGCAAATTGACTGGCTGTCCTGCTGCTCCTCTGCCTCTAATACTTCCAGCCCTAGACCCTGAACAAGCATGCAGATCAGAGTGAGGCATGCAGTAAGGCTCCCTATGCTAGATGATCTTTTCTATTTGGCACTTTTACTGGCCTGATGAAGTGGGTCGAGACCCGCGAAACGCGTTGCCTGTGCTAATAAAAATCCCTTGCATTAACTACAGAGGTTAACGCCATTGAGGTAAGCTACCTCATATCACTTTTCGATTTTAAGCTAATTTTAGATGCTTTTATTACACCAGGGCGCCTCTTTCCCTTTTACGTGCTAAGTATACCCCCGAACACATCCTGTCCGAGGGGAGGTGGCAGACCACCAGTGGAGTTCCCACAGTGGACTCTGTCCCCCTTTTTTCCACTAAGAGAGCGACCATCCTTCCGGTTCTGGCTAGGACCACCCCGAGTGGAGTCGGGTTTATTGTCTCCACCTGCTTCCTGTGGTTGGTTGCCCCCAGCAACCTCCCTTTTGTAAGTAGTGCTTCTAATTTATTTTATTTTATTGTGGTCATTGACATATTGCACTACTGGGCTCCCGTTTTTTGTCTCCTGTGACTGTTTCTACAGGGTGTTCATCTACCCCTACTACAATTGCAAGCATGCAGATCAGATGTTTCTGACTGAAGTCTGACTGGGTTAGTCACATGCTTGTTTCAGGTGTGTGATAAAGACACTACTGCAGCTAAAGAGATCAGCAGGACTGATTTAAAAGGAAATAAATATGGCAGCCACCATGTCCTTCTCAAGTTAAGGTGTCCTTTAACAATTTTATGGCATATAGAACTAACCTGGTAAAAGGAATGGAAGTTCCTCTCCCCTAATTGCTGGACAATGACACGAGACTAAAGAAAGAAAACAAATATACAGTCATATATTTTCTTATGAAGACAATACACTTCTATTCTTGTATTATCATTATAGAATACATTGATATTTGAAAACATGTTGATGTTTGTGAACAGCTAGTACAAATATGATATAATGTAAACATATTTTTACCTGACAAAATATTGTAATATGAAATGTGACTGGACCCATGCCTGATCTAAGGAATGAGTTGGTGTTTGCTACTCAAAAATGTTTTAGTTTAATAAATAACAATAAAAAAATGATAAAGGAGTTTTTGTGTTCTGATTTGTACACTCTGCCTGATCTCTGCATGGGCTAACAATGACAAATATTCAACCTCCACATTGATCACTGCCTATTGTTTTTGCCCAGACACATATGAAGTAATAAAGGAATACTGTAGGTGGGTCGGGGGTAAAAAAAGAGTTGAAATTACCCGGGGCTTCTAATGGTCCCCCGCAGACGTCCTGTGCCTGCGCAGCCACTCACCGATGCTCCGGCCCCGACTCCGGTTCACTTACGGAATCTCCAACTTTAACCACTTCGCCATATCTGGACGCATATATCCGTCCAGATAGGCAGTGGTGCTGCAGCCGTGTGGTGCGCGCGATCGGGCGCACGCCCGCGCGCCCCCGCTGCCTCCCGCTGCCCCCCCGATCAGTGAATGGGAATATAATTCCCATTCACCGATCCAAGTCCCCGGCAGAAATACCGACGCTTTCTCATCAGAGAGCGTGGTATTTCTGCCCCCAGGAAACAATTTCTCTTCATTTTAGTTCCTAGATGCGACATCGTTCGCATCTAGGAACTTTTTGAATGTGGCCATCTTGTGGCCAAATAGTAAACTGCACCCACATACCTGTATTGAATAAAAAATACATTATTTTACATCTAAAATTGGCTATTTACCTCCCAAACTAAAATGACCCAAATACATTTTTGTATTAAAAAAAATAATTAAAAAAATTACAATTAAAAAAAAAAAAACGACATAAATAGTTACCTAAGGGTCTGAACTTTTTAAATATACATGTCAAGAGAGTATCTTATTACATTTTTTAAAATTATAAGCTTGTAAATAGTGATTGACGCAAATTGAAAAAATGCACCTTTATTTCTAAATAAAATATCGGCGCCATAAATTGTGATAGGGACGTAATTTAAATGGTGTAATAAGCGGGACAAATGGGCACATAAAATGCATGGGTTTTAATTACTGTAGCATGTATTAATTTTAAACTATAATGGCCAAAAACTGAGAAATAATGTTTTTTTTCCATTTCTATCTTAATCTTCCTGTTAAAATGTATTTACAGTAAAGTGGCTCTTAGCAAAATGTACTACCTAAAGAAAGCCTAATTAGTGGCGGAAAAAACGAGATATAGATCAATTAATTTTGATAAGTAGCGATAAAGTTATTAGCGAATGAATGGGAGGTGAACATTGCTTGGATGCATAAGATTTTCGAAGCTGTAGGCTGAAGTGGTTAAAGTCGCAAACCCACCACGCCTGTGTGGCTGCATCCTTGCTCCCGCCATCGGGAGCATACTGTGCAGGTGCAGACAGTACTGCGCCTGCACACTATGCTCCCGGAAACGTCAGTGGGAACAAGGACGCGACCACACAGGCACGGTGGGTTTGCGACTTTAAAGTTAGAGATTCCGTAATTGAACTTGCGGTGGGGACCAAAGCATCGGTGAGTGGCTGCGCGGGAAACAGGAAGTCTGCGGGGGACCATTAGAAGCCCCGGGTAAGTTCAACTCTTTTACCCCCCCCCCCTTCCACCCCACCTCCCCCTACAGTAGTCCTATAAGCATTTTCCTTTGTTGCTAAGTTTAGGACTATCCCATGTACATCTTTAAATTGCTGTGTAACATTTGTTAAGCTGAGTACCACCACTACAGACTTTGCTATGAAAAAACTGCTAATAAAATGATCAGGCATACTACACACCTATACTGCCAACCTTTATCCAGGACATGAAACCAACAGGGCCGGATTTCTGGAAAGGCCACAAAGGACCAGGGGCCTTGGACGGCTGCAGCCCAAGTGAACGGCTGGACATGGAGGTGGGGAGGGGTGGCTGGGCATTGAAGAAGGATTGCGACATATGGAGCAACACAAGGAAAAGGGATGCTGCTGCTCAAGAAAGCTATACATGAAAGCGAGAGGCTGCAGCACATGGATATTACACATGGAAAAGGGGCTGCACATGGAAAGGGGGGGGGGGGGGCACCAAGAAAAATGGCCTAGGGCATTCAAATTATAAATGCAGCCTTGGAAACCAAACAAAACCATACAAGCATGTCTGCCATTGATATGAAGTTCTACAGAGGCCATACTCCCTTCAGAAGGGAACTCTACACAGACCTCTGAAGTGTCTTCACTAAAATTGTTTTGAGATAGATTTGTATGCATGGCATCTCTTTCCAAGTTCTCAGGTTTAGCTTCTCTACATTTCATGCCCAAAAGTTTAGATCTTCTATGAGCACCAGGCTCCCAACACCTAGCAACAGCTCCTATTCCATGTGTAACCCCATACACAACCCCCCCCCCTCCTCCTTTTCATGTTTAGCCTCTTCTTTATGCAGTAGCTCCCCTTGGCCAAGACTTGAACAGCTGGCCTTACTAGGAGCCACACTATAGTTACACTGCTTGACCCAATTTTTAGATCTTGATGAAATCATCTTACAGGGGCCTTCCTCAGTCAAGTCATTCGTAATGGCTCTGTTCACACATCTTACACATTGCATGGTTTCTATCTGATCTCACCTTTTCCAGTAAGTAGTTATTGATATGACCACCGATAGGATCCCCTTTGAAGTCAAAATTAATATCCATGTACTTTCCAAACCGGCTGGAGTTGTCATTTCTGTTAGTCTTTGCATTGCCGAAGGCTTCTAAGAGGCAATTAGACTTGAGCAGCATATTCTTCACCCTGCAAAAGTGTAAACATATAAATACAAATTTCATGCACACAGGCACCTTGCATATGGGAAAACGCAAGCTGATAGATACTCATGTAAAAAAAAAAATATATATATAATTTTAACTGTTTAAAGGAATACTGTAGGGGGGTCTGGGGAAAAGGAGTTGAACTTACCCTGGGCTTCTAATGGTCCCCCGCAGACATCCTGTGTTGGCGCAGCCACTCACCGATGCTCCGGCCCCGCCTCCTGTTCACTTCTGGAATTTCAGACTTTAAAGTCTGCAAACCACTTCGCCTGCGTTGCCGTGTCCTCGATCCCGCTGATGTCACCAGGAGCGTACTGCGCAAGCACAGACCATACTGGGCCTGCGCAGTACGCTCTTGTTGGCATCAGCAGAAGCAAGGACACAGCAATGCAGGCGCAGTGGTTTTCTGACTTTAAAGTCTGAAATTCCAGAAGTGAACTGGAGGCGGGGCCGGAGCATCGGTGAGTGGTTGAGCGAGCACAGGATGTCTGCGGGGACCATTATGGCCCATACTCACGAGGGACTTTTGTCGCCTCAACACGCGGCGCGCGCGTGTTGCGGCGACAGGTCGCCCGTGAGTATGGGCCGTTGCACGCGCGCGCACCCCGAACTGTCGCCCGTCGCTCTTGTCGCCATGCGATTGAAAGTTTCAATCGCATGGCAACAGTCGCCGCCGCACCTACGCCGCAACTGTCGCTAGTCCGCGTGAGTACGCGGACTAGCGACAGCAACCTCCATAGAGGTAAATGGGGCTTCCGGCGGGGGGAGGAGGAACGTCGGCGACAGCTTCCGTCTCGCCGCTGGTCCCTCTTCCGCGTGTGTACGCGGAGGGACCTGGAGAGAAGCTGTCGCCGGCATGTCACTAGCACGCTCACGTGTGCTGGCGACAGGCCACTTCTGCAGCCCGTGAGTACGGGCCATTAGAAGCCCTGGGTAAGTTCAACTCCTTTTTCCCCGACCCCCCTACAGTATTCCTTTAACTGACCTAACACTAATTTTCTAACTTTAGTGAGAAAATGTTAATACATGGTTTCCACTCACTGCATAACATCGTTCTTCTTAGCATTAATGCGGTCAGAAGCCATGCTCACTACTCACTAAAGGAGGAGTTTCACAAGGAGGACAATGCTGAATATAATTTTGCCTTCTTAAAACAGAAGGTATTTGCGAGAATTCAGCTTTAAGGCTGCTTTCACAGTGGGACGTTACAGGCGCACGTTAGTGCAGCCTGCAACACAGCCCAACTCACAGTAATGAAAAATCAATGGGCTGTTCACAGAGCCCACGTTGCGTTACATTGTAACGCAGCACGTCTACATAACGTACTGCATGCAGTACTTTACATGCAGCTAAGCCGCGTTAGACTGTTTGCACATGCTCAGTAGGTTTTTTTTTTCATTTTATGGGCGGAGAGGAGGTGGGGAGAGGCTGCTACGTAGCCAGGCACATGGCTACTTATTATTCACTGCACTTGCAGTGTTTACATCCTGGAGCGGCCGCGGATTGGCTGGCGGGACCACGTAATTCTGAGAGCTCCGCTCACGTGGTCTCCGCAGTGCCTCCGACAGAGCAGGCGCACCAAGAGCTGCTTGTAACGCGGCTCTTGGTAGCGTCCTGCTCCAACACCACCAGGCGTTGCGTTAGGGGCACGTTATGTGCCCTATAACGTCCCCTGAACGCAACGTCCTGGTGTGTAAGTAGCCTAAAGGATACCAGAGTTGTAAATAAAGAATGTTCTTTTACTGACTTGGGGCTTTCTCTAGCCCCTGCAGCCGCCCCGTGACCGCGCCGGGACAAACCAATCCTCCGGTCCCCCACAGTGGTTCAGTTTCTTTTTGGCCTTGTTCACACCTAGGGCATTTTTGCTATTTTTAAGCACCGGCGATTTGCAAGGATTCCCTATGAGAGTGTTGAAGGAGAACTGTAGTGAGAGGTATATCGAGGCTGCCATATTTATTTCCTTCTAAGCAATACCAGTTGCCTGGCAGCTCTGCTGGTCTATTTGGCTGAAGAAGTGTCTGAATCACACCAGAAACAAGCATGCAGCTAATCTTGCTATATCTGTCAAAATTGTCAGAAACAACTGATCTGCTGTATGCTTGTTCAGGGCCTATTGCTGAAAGTATTAGCAGCAGAGGATAGCCAAGCAACTGGTATTGCTTAAATGGAAACAAATATGGCAGACTCCATATACCTCTCACTACAGTTCTCATTTAACATCTGAGCGGTTCGTTTCCGATTCGCTCAGCAAAGTGCGGCCTGTACCATTTTTAGGGCGGTTTTGCTACAATGGAAGGTATAGGCAAAAAGCGCATAACGCCCACAAAATTGCCTAAAGTATTTGTCTCGCTTTACTTCACGAGCAATTATCTTAACTGATGATTGGTGAGCTACACATAGTCTGCATTGGGACAGTGTTGAGGGAATGTTTTATACTATTTTGATGATCCATGTATAAAGATAGGTTACCGCTTTATCTCCCAGTATGTACGGTACTTTTGATGTTTTTACAAAAATTTTGATTTAAATGTGGCCATTATTATATGTGTCATTTGTGACAGCAGACCTTCACCCCTTGCTATGCTTTAACAGTTTTTAGAAGGAATACTGTATGTCCCTAATAAACTTGTTCATACTTCACGGACTTTTCTGTCATAAGGATTGTTTATTGCTATATGGATAGCTTTTTCTTTTTTCTTATATAGTTTGATACGAATCATCCATGACGCTATTTGGTATTACTAATTTGGCTCATTGTTGGTATTTAGCTGCTTGTTCTCACTCACACAGAGTTCCACTAGTGCTTAGCGGCTCCAGTGGATTAATTGCTGTGCAATAGCTTCAGCTGACATGCACAATAATCATATTTCATTTATAACAAAGGACAGATGGGTGGTGGTTGTAGGACAACCTGCTTCTGGCAAAATTAAAAATAGGAATCTGCAGGAGGGCTCTTTAATGCTACATACGATTCTGATTTTTGAGACGATTAACCACCCTGGCGTTCTATTAAGAGCGCCAGGGCGGCTGCGGGAGGTTTTTTTTTTAATAAAAAAAAAAAAAACTATTCCATGCAGCCAACTGAAAGTTGGCTGCATGAAAGCCCACTAGAGGGCGCTCCGGACGAGTCGCCTCCGGCGATCAGAATTAACAAGGAAG
Organism: Hyperolius riggenbachi; assembly: GCF_040937935.1. Taxonomy (NCBI): domain Eukaryota; kingdom Metazoa; phylum Chordata; class Amphibia; order Anura; family Hyperoliidae; genus Hyperolius; species Hyperolius riggenbachi. The sequence continues at coordinate 26,763,208 of NC_090657.1, forward strand.
ACCGCAATGAGTGGCCTTCCTTGTTTTGCTTACCTCGTCGCCATGGTGACAAGCGGAGTGACGTCATGGACGTCAGCCGCCTCCGATCCAGCCCTTAGCGCTGGCCGGAACTGTTTGTTCCGGCTACGCTGGGCTCGGGTGGCTGGGAGGACTTTCTTTCGCCGCTGCACGCGGCGGATCGCCGCAGAGCGGCGGCAATCAGGCAGCACACGCGGCTGGCAAAGTGCAGGCTGCGTGTGCTGCTTTTTATTTCATCAAAATCGGCCCAGCAGGGCCTGAGCGGCAGCCTCCGGCGGTGATGGACGAGCTGAGCTCGTCCATACTGCCCGGCTGGTTAAGGCCTCTTTCACAGTGGGACGTTGCGTTTGATGCGACGTTTATGTCGCATAAAGTGCCCCTAACGCAACGCATTGAAAGACTATAACTTGGACGTTATAGTACATTCTTTAGCTCTGCTTTTGGTGCGCCGTTTTCATCGTATACTGATGGAACGAAAGCGGCGCATGCGCTACATTTTTTTCCCTTTTTTTAAAACCTTACTGAGCATGTGCAACGCAGCAGATTTATTGCTAAACGCACAGCATGCAGCACTTTCTAAATACTGCTAGACGTTACACACAACGCAACGTGTGCACTGTGAATGTCGCACAGACTTTGTATTGCTGTGCGTTAGTCTGCTTTATAAAATGTTCTAACGTGCGACTTTAACGTAGCACTGTGAAAGAGACCTAAAAAAGTCCTGAAAGCTGCGTTTTTTCCCTATGTTTTTCTTCTTGACTTGCTAATATCCAGTGAAAATCAGAATTGCTTATCGGAAATTGAGATTTGCAGTGTAAAAGAAGCCTGAATCAGTATTTATCATTTCCATGGACCGGATTTGTCAGCCTTACCTTTCTACTTCAGCCCTCTGGCTGGGATTGGTGATGGCAGCTATGTACTGCATGATGTATTTACTGGCTTCTGTCTTACCCGCTCCACTCTCCCCTGCAACATATAGAAAAAGGATTAGTACACAGGAGGACAGAGAACAGCACAGAGACAGACATCATGGACCAACAGTGGCTCACTTTGATACCTGGGTCCCAATACTCTCAAATGCTTATTTGCATGGAATTGAGTCTGAGGACTCTACAATCTCAATACTGCTCTTACTTTTAATCATATAATAATAATAATAATAATAATAATAATAATTCTTGTATTTCAATTCACAGCCTGTCCTAGTAAAACTTGAAATGTAGGGTTCCTGAACAGATACATCAGTAGATAAATGTGAGCTTCTGAATTCCACAGAATACCAATCGGAAAACGGCTTTCTACGGTGGAAATCGGTATGCAGATATCTGATTCCCACAGAAATACCGCATTACCAAGACTCTGAAATTTTAGACCAATCACAACACTTGGAAGCATCAGTATTGTACTGCAGAAATCGGATTACTGTGGAATTTTAAGGCCAATCAGAAGACTCAGAAGTTTTAGGCCAATCAGAGGCTGCAGATGTGTACGGCACTTGCCGATCGGAAATGCATAGTGGCTTCTGCAATTTTTTATTCCTACAATTAATTCTATTGACGAAAATAAGAAAAAGTCACTTTCTGCAGAAATTGAATTAGACACTTATCGGAAAGTGGAAATCCGTCGGAATCAGAAATCGGCATTTCCGACCATCCTTACTAGTCACACAGATTCTAAGGCCAATATGTAATGTTGATGTACTTTGACCTAAAGCAGGCCTGCAGTGTAATATAAAGTCCACATTGCCAGTACAGGCAGCAGAAGTAATGAATAAAGCAGCATGAATAACTGTTAAGAAGCCGAAGTTTATGTGCAACATGCTGCCTTTGCACTGCATGGAAGGGTACTGCTGCTGAGAGACTGGCCCAACCTTCCCACCTTGCTGCAGGAGTGATTAGTTGTACAGGGACAGAAGCTTTGTTACTCATTTACATCTGCACTGCACCAGAGTGGAATTCCCCATTAAAGACGGGACAGTGGATAGGATAGGAAAGACAACTATAAAAGGAGTGCAGGGTTTTACCTGATATCACTATACAGGTGTCTTTACATCGCCTCTTCATGGCTTTGTAAGCTGCATCTGCAATGGAGAAGAGGTGTGGCGGTCGCTCATACAGCTCTCTCCCTTTATACTGCTCTATCACATCTTTCCCGTAGATTGGAAGGTTCTTGTAGGGGTTCACCGAGACCACCACCTCACCGATAAATGTGTAGATCCTTCCCTTCTCAAACCTGGAGCAAGAGATAAAAGCAACAAGAAGTCAGCAAGCCAGAATAAACATTAGTGTAACAAAAATTACAACTGCAAGACAAAGAAAACATTTTGGATTTAACAGGAAAAAGACATCCCTGTAAACAAAAGACTCCATTTAGGCAAAAAACCACCATGGTCAGATGAAAGTGAGCGCAGGTATGCAAGTGGTACACACATGCCCGGCAGATATCGCTGAAATCAATTCTTTGGCCATTACATGGTATGCACCACATGTCTGGAGAGATGATGGCTTCATTTTATTTTTTAGTTCGTGGAGTACATGGATTCAAAGGGCTCTACAAACAGGAAGTGCAGTGCAGGAAACCATCGATGGAATTAGCTCTTTAAGTAAGCCGATGCGCACAGATGCCTGTCACTCATCTCCTCCACCTCTGCAGATTGAAAAATGCTGGAATTCCCACATAAAGAGGAGCTTGTCAGCCATACTATCTCAGGAAAAAAACAAACATATATAAATACTTGCTCTACTTACATAACATATATATTGCACTGTCCTGATTTTAGTGATTTTTCTACAGTAAAAAAAGAGAAAATCCTCCTTCCGCCCTTCACTATAGAAAGTGCATTCTCCGCACAGTGTTCTCCCTAGGCTCTGTTAGCCGGGTGCTCCACCCGGCTAGTTTTGGTCAGCACCCGGCTGTCATCGGCTCACCTCCTCTGCTGTAAGCAGAGTTGTACAGAGAAGTGCAAGCCCTGCATTCTCTCATCTCACCCCACCAATGCAGCATGAGAAATATTGGCCAATCAGAGAGGAACAGAGGTGTGGGAGGGAAAACAGGAGGGAAAGAGGCTTCAGCCAATCAGGCTGCATTAGTTAAGTCTGAGGGGAAGTGGAGAAGCAAAAAAGGACAACCCAGCATGCCCTGAAACTTCCTTTGTGCATACCAAATTTTGTGTGTACCAAATAAGAGTCAGGTAAACTGGGCAATGATCATTTAACAACAAGATAAGTAATAGTGATTTTAACTTTTGGATTGCCTGCTTAGCATCCTTATTACTTGTTTACCAGATAAAAATAAAGAATTGATTTTTTATTTTATGCCCGACAGTTACACTTAAAAGGATACCCGAGGCAGTGCAAAGCTACCCAAGATAAGCACATGTTCATGTTGGATACACATACGGTACTTCTATGGGTTGTCCATTCCTCTCCTCATTTCCTCTAGACCCCATAATCCCTCCTCGAAAAATCAGACTTTTGGCTAAAGTCAAATTTGCAGACAGGAAGAGGCAGACTTGGGGCAATGTTCTCTCCTATAACCCTACCATTCCTTCCTGTTAACTTAAATGTGAAGCGAGGAATGTATAAACGGGCTAAAAGAGACCAAAAGCCCTTCATACATTCCTTGTGGTTTTGGGTCACCATGAACGATCTGGGTATCCCTTAGTACTGGTCCAAGCCCTATCCCATAGAGCCATATCAAGCTCTATGCAATCCAGACTTAAGAATCCTCACGTCAGGCTTACTCTAAGAGAAGTAAATTGAACAGGGAAGAGGAGGAAAAGGAAGGGACTTGGGAGGTAACATGGCAACAAGCCTGCTGCTTCCTGCTTGAAAATTTGACTTTAACCAAAAGTCAAATTTTTCAAGAAGCGATTACAGAAACCAGTGGGAACGAAGAGTGGAACATGCAGAAACGAGGAGGACAACACACAAGTATGTGGACCTAGTATGAACATAGCTATGTGCTTATTTTTGATAGTTTTGCTTTGGGTCAAGTGTGCTTAAAACTTTAAGGGTGATCTCCAAGCAAATGTATTATTTTAACTCTCAAATATGGCTGTCATTAGTATTGTGATAAGAAGTCTTGTGCTCAGTATTGCTGAGTGCAGAGTACTGCTGGAATCTGTAGGACATCTCTGGTCTTCAACAGGTTTCTAATGGGCTCTTGGATCAAATAAGAGTGTGATGTCATCGCTTCAGCAACCCTCTGCTGGAGAGACACACTCATGCCTATCATCGGAGGCTTTGATAGCATCGTGAGGCAACAGAAATACTGTATATATTTTTTAAAGTTTTAGTCACAAACCGTATTGGGTAGTTGACAACTATTTTTATTTGTGACTTTGGGTTCAGTTTTAGATTATGAAAAGTTATGAGGACCTGATGCTTCTTTTAGTGAATTCCGATAACAGCTGAGTACATGTCTTAGATTCACAACAGCTGACCGCAACTACCTTTGATGGACTGGAGGACTGCTGCTGGATCAAACTACTCTATTTAATGCGCAGTGTATCATCTGGAGCCCACAGAGAGGCCTTTTGAATTATAACAATAGAATGATTTATTTATTTCCTTATTCAGGTACAAATTAAAAACTGGAGTAATTCATTGTGGTGCTTCCTTAGCCAACTATGCAGGGTAGTACTGAATGTCAAACACTAGAGGGAACTGCTGCACAACCAAAAAGGAAATGCGTTGCAGAACTGGTTCTATTGTGGTCATCGGAAAGTAGCAGTTATGTTGGATTTACTGTGGTCTTATGTCTGTTTAGCGCTAGGAAATAACACAATCATAATTTGTTTAAGTTTACCTTAGTAAAGGATACATTTTGTAAATGAAAGTTAATTTGAATTCACAGTAAGAGATAGTTGACCACTGTATATATATAATTATTATTAAGTATTTATATAGCGCCGACATATTACGCAGTGTGTATATATATATATATATATATATATATATATATATATATATATATATATATATATATATATATATATCTTTTCACTAACTGTCCCTCAAAGGAGCTCACAATCTAATCCCTACCATTGCCATATGTCTATATTATGTAGTGTAAGTACTGTAGTCTAGGGCCAATTTTTAGGGGGAGCCAATTAACTTATTCGTATGTTTTTGGAATGTGGGAGGAATCCGGAGTGCCCAGAGGAAACCCACGCAGACACGGAGAGAACATACAAACTCTTTGCAGATAGTGCCCTGGCTGGGACTCGAACCAGGGACCCAGCGCTGCAAGGCGAGAGAGAGCTAACCACTACGCCACTACAACATCCTGATTTCAAATGCAGAGACCCCCCTGTGCAGCACTACTTAAAGAGGCACTATAGTGACATATAGAAGAATGCATTCAGTTATTCAGAATACCCCCTTTTACCAAATTGTTCAAGTTTGAGCATCAGAAACATTTCCTATATCCATATATTATTGTATATTGAATGTAGGCCCTACCCTCCCAGTGATGTTTAGCCTAGGCTATTTAGGTATGCAAAATTACCCCCCTACACCAAGCATTCTGGGTGACCAGGTATATTTTGTACTGGCTTCGGAATGCTTAGTAAAAAAACATTCCGCAGAGATCACCTGACAGGACTAAAGATACGTGGGATACATTTTAGAATGTAAATCAGGGTAATAAAATATTTTACAAAGGGGAAAACATTGACAAAATAATAACACTAACAACATAAGTTATAAAAAATAAAATTATCAGATTATTATGTTATTTTTACTACAGTTTCTTCTTGAGGTCAATACAATGAAAACTGGACCAAACACAGAGCTGTTGCCCAGATCTACCAATCAGAACCCTTGTTAATATATTAAGCCTGACTGGATGTCTTGAGAAACTTGCAACACTACTGGCTGGGTTTTCCTTTGTCAGTGGATTATCCCCAGTCTTTCCATTCTATTATTCCTCTAGCTTAATACAAGTGTTTCATAGGAGCCATGAACCTGTGCAGTTTTGAAATCTTGCTATTTTTATCTACTCAGCCAATAAAAGATATAGTTTAACACATAGAGCAGTACAGTGGTGAAGTGGTAAGCGCTCTCGCCTCGCCGGTTCAAATCCCAGCCAGGTCAACATCTGCAAGGAGTTTGTATGTTCTCCTCGTGTCTGTGTAGGTTTCCTCTGAGCACCCCAGTTTCACCCACATCCCAAAAACATACACTTAAGTTAATTGGCTTCCCGCTAAATTGGCTCTAGACTACGATACATACGCTACATGATACATACATAGACATATGACATGGTAGGGATTAGATTGTGAGCCCCTCTGAGCAGTGGCGTAGCAATAGGGGGTGCAGAGGTATCGACTGCATTGGCGCCCTTGGGCTAGAGGGGCCCACCCCTGAAACACAGTATTAGCTCTATATTGGTCCTGTGCTGATAATAGTCATTTCTATAGTTGTTTTGAACAATAGTGATCATTAACACACAGTTTCCCATCCCATTCTTGCACCTCTGACACTGTGGTTGTCCTTGATTGGTTTTAGTGTGTTGTATCAATTGTTATCCATAGCATGCTTAGGGGCGCAATGCTAAACTTGCACCGGTGCACCGGAGCCCCCGGCTTCTTAGCTACGCCATTGCCTCTGAGGGACAGGTAAGTGACAAGACAAGATATATACCAGGGCCGAGGAGTCGGGCAGTTTTGGGCACCCGGAGTTGGAGTCGTTGATTTCATAAACTGAGTAGTCGGAGTCGGATGATTTTTGTACAAAATCCACAGCCCTGTTAAGTATTAGACTAAGGAGTCGGAGTCTGAGCCATTTTGGGTACCCGGAGTCAGAGTCGTGGTTTCATAAACTGAGGAGTCTGAGTCGGAAGATTTTTGTACCGACTCCACAGCCCTGATATATATATATATACTCAGTACAGCGCTACGTAAGATGTTGGTGCTATAAAAAATACAAAATAATAATAATTATAATAATAGAGAATGATTGAATTACTGAGCTGCTAAGTAATTATTTCAGAAGCTACCACCCTACTGGTGCACACATTGACACCAGTGGGAGGAATTAAAAAGTGACCAATGATTTCTCCTGCTGACATCACTACCTCCAACTTGGTTCTGTCAATTCAAAGCAGTTCAAGTAGTTAAATAACATTTTTTCTTATAAATTAAGTTTGTCAAGCAGCATCGCAGCAGTTGGGCTGTGAGGATAGGAGAACAGAAATACTGGTTGCATTTTTATATAGATCAGTTTTAAAGATGTCCCCCAAAAAAATAAGGGGGAAAAAAAGTGTGTTTAAACAATCCTTCCCTCTTGTCTACTTACTCTCTTATAAATAGCTCATTAAAGGTGGCAACACATGAGTCAAACTTTCAACCAAATTGAATCATTTTCATTTAATATGTCAATATCGACTGATACCAATTCATCCAACCAATAACTGGCGGCGGAAGCGGAATGACACAGAGGCATGTCTTTTTGCACAGAACATGCCTTTGTGTCCTATTTTAAAAATTCACCCGGGTTCTCTTTAATTTTGCCAGTTGGACTGAGCAACTGCCATTTAGTAAGTGCTTTTGAAAATTACGAAAAAAAAACACTGAAACCCCCCCATGAGAGATGAACTAGTCTAAAACCTGTCAGATTTTTACTGCCTACAGTGACAGCAACATGGGAAAAAAAAAAAATTTTTTATAGTGTGTTCTACTGTGGAGCTAAAGTACATTTTATACATAGGAATATTTATGCATTTTTCAATGTTTTCATGATGGTGGTCTTTAATGATCAGTGCACACTTGGTCCACTGTCTGTTTCCCAAAGCAGACCAGAGAAGAATAATAGGCATGCTTACTTATGGGCCTATTCATGCATGTCTATTTTTATCACATCCATACTGTCCTGTTTCCGCAACAGGTACATATTTTTCTACTGCAGATTTGTTGCCATTTGATAATTGTCATGCAACCGCTCAGTAGTGGCAGTGGGCCCTGAAATGGTACAACATATGCATAAAATGATGTGGTACAGCTCCAGCTGTATCCATTGCAGCATGAACCGAGTCTCATTACAGCTCCTCTACAGAATAAATGATGAACTATTCTCTTCTGATCATGAATATTTGTGCTAAACACACAAGGTTTATGGCCATTTATTACTTATCTGGAAAGAAATACACTGCGGTCCATCTGTTGAGAAATATTTTTTAACAGTTACAGTAAAAAAAAAAAAAGGTGTGTGTGTGTGTGTGTGTGTGTGTGTGGGGGGGGGTTACAGGCAAGTTCTAAGCAGGACTGCTACTCATCATACTAAAATGTCTCTTCAGGTACACAACAAGGATTCCTAGTCTTAAGGTGGCCACTAACGGTCCAATTTCTAGCGAAAAATCGTTCGAGTGATCAGAAATTCTGATCGGATTGGTTGTAAATAATCTCCATTGGTGGACACAATCGATTATGAACGAGTGAAAAAAAATGTCGCCCGAATGAATTTTCGTTAAACCAAAATTTGGATTTTCTTGTTGGTTGTGATAGATAGGAAGTAAAGATTGGTTCGTTGATGGTGTAGTGAACGATTTATTACAATATTTCACTTCCGATCCGAATTTCTGATCGCTCAAACGATTTTTCGCTAGAAATTGGACCGTTAGTGGCTACCTTCATACCTAGTTCACTTAAAGAGAGTCTGAAGCGAGAATAGATCTCGCTTCAGACCTCATATATAGCAGGGGCACGTGTGCCCCTGCTAAAACGCCGCCATCCCGCGGCTTAATGGGGGTCCCTGTCCCCCCAAATCCCCTCCGTAATGCGGGGGAACGCTTTCACATTGGGGCAGGGCTAACCGCCGCAGCCCTGCCCCACGCGCGTCTGTCAGCGCGCATCTCCGCCTCTCCCCCGCCCCTCTCAGTCTTCCTTCACTGAGAGGGGCGGGGGAGAGGCGGCGATGCGAGTCTGATAGACGCGCTGGGAGGCAGGGCTGCAGCCGTTAGCCCTTGCCTCCAGGAAGGGAAAATCAGCGACCAAGTCTGCGACCAAGGTTTGCGGGGGGTGGGTTGGGGGTGAAGGGACCCCCGTTAAGCCGCGGGATAGCGGCGTTTTAGCAGGGGCACACATGCCCCTGCTATATATGAGAGCTGAAGCGAGATTTAGTCTCTCTTCAGTGTCGCTTTAATATACTATAGACTATGGACAACACAATTCTCTCCTTTACCAACAAATCAGATTCCTATTTGCTTTACCATTTTCTTTTCTGATACTTAAAAAGCCACTCCGGCTACAAACTGCGTCCTAGTTCTGTGCAGGGCTCATGTCAAGGAATGTAGAAGATCCTTGATTACTGGATGTCAGATACGCGACATGAAGTTCTTGGACAGGAGCCCATCTCCAACATATACTATAAGAGCAACCGGCTGTGCTCCTCTCCAGATACTGTGAGCCTTGTGCCCCACCAGTCTAAGCACAATCATCATCTAATGCTAGGTACACACAATGAGATTTTCTGCCAGATCGATTACTTCCAACATGTCCGATCTGATTTCCGATCCATTTCCAGTTCACTTCCATGGAAAATCGATCAGAAATCAGAACAGACATGTTAGAAATAATCGATCTGACAGCAAATCCATTAGAAAATTGCATCGCGTGTACCTAGCATAAGAGCCTGCCGTTAACATCTGGGCTTTTTCGGGTCCTGCTGCCAGTTTTTACAATGAGGAACTTTATCAGCAGAAGGATCATTTGGCAAACAGAAGGTCACTTTTGGGCATGTGCCTAGCAAACAGCCAGACGGTGGTACACTCAGTATAGTGCCTGGAGTTAGCCTTTCAAAAAAAATCTGGATGAGAAGCAAATGATTGTGTAATACAACATATTTTACTTCTTGTATAATGAAATAAAAATGGAGTATTGCAGCAACTTGTATGAAAGTGTGACAAAGGTCACAACTGTATGCAAAGGTAAAACATCTGTACATCATGTAGATTGTGATGCTGAAATGAAGCTGCTCTAGTAGAAAATCAGGGGAACAGTTACCTCCTCAAGGTGTCATGCCCTGTATGTAACACTATAGATTTGTTCCATTGCATGACAAGGAAATTCCTCTGTGGCCACCTATCTCCTGTATCTATGACATCAGCCTGTAGACCTTGGCCAAGGCCCTGACAAAGTACAAAATACAGTTATTCCTACCTCTGTACACAGCTGAGGGGTTAAGCAACAGAGAGCTGTAAACTGACTTGAGGCTCAGGCTATAAATAGGTCATGTTTCCTTTTCCAAATTTTATATAAAGCTCCTTTATACCTCCAAGTCAGCACAAGTACATCCAGAGAGAGGCCCAAAGCCAGCAGGAGGGATGGGGGAATCAAAACAACTCCGCTGTGGACACTGACAGCCACTGGTAATACAGAGCCAGACAGTTAAATGCTTCTTATGTATCCACCGACATGACACTGGCATCCTAAACTCATCCTCAAGCTGAGCACTCAGCACAGTCTTAAGGGAAATCAGTCACCAAACTAAACAGGTCTGATGGAAGATGTCATTCTAGGAGTCACAGGCAACATTATTACTTCAGAGCAGTGAAAGTCAGCCTATTTATTTCACTGCAACACAGAGACAGGGAAATGCACCAGCATGCAGCTTCCAGACACTAGGCTCTGTCTTAGATTTTACATGACCTCATCTGCATACTGTGCTAGAGCTCAATTTACTAAAGCCATATAAATCTTGAGAGCAGGGGCGACAAGACAAATAACATTTATATCGTGCTTCTCTCCTGGTGGACTCAAAGTGCCAGAGAAGCAGCCACTAGGACGCGCTCTATAGGCAGTAGCAGTGTTGGAGAGTCTTGCCTAAGGTCTCCTACTGAATAGGTGCTGGCTTACTGAACAGGCAGAGCCGAGATTTGAACCCTGGTCTCCTGTGTCTGAGGCAGAGCCCTTAACCATTATCCAGCCACATTTTAGGCATAGGCATTCCAGGCCTATTAATCCCCGCCCCCAAACTAAGCCCCACCACTCTCACAAACTAAGCCAGTGTTCTCCCCAGAATTTTTTCCAGCTGGGTGGCATGAAAAAGTAGCCGGGTGGCATGAAAAAGTAGCCGGGTGGCATGAGATGGAAATGCAGGGCAACTGTGCTTACAGCATAGGAGGATGTGAGGAGGTGAGCCGATGACAGCCGGGTGGTCACCAAATCTAGCCGGGTGGAGCACCCGGCTAAAAGAGGCTGGGGAGAACACTGTAAGCCATGCCTCCAGAAAAAAGCCACACCCCCTCAGGTGTTTGCGCCACCTTTTGTCTCCCTTAGTGCCATATTCTGTCCCCTTGTGCCCCCACGTGTATCCAGAGATGGATTAAGGTGAAATGGTGCCCTGGGCAATCAACGACTTTGGGCCCACCCTAGATGGCCACATAGCTTTTTTGGCAAGATTTGTTGGGGGCTAGCATAAACTGGGGCCCCTAGACTCTCTCCAGGCCTTAGGCACCTGCTCCCTCTAGTGCTGGAACCTCACTCTCCTCATGTAGCATGTGGTCAGGCTACATGCGGTAGGAGATGCAGGGCACTAGGGCGAGTGGTGAGCAGACAGTTGGAAGCACAGCACTTGACTCCAGCTGAGAGGTAAGAGCACAGCTTCCACTGCGCTATACTTTGCATTTATACACTAAGCTGGGGTAGTACAGGAAGGGGGCGTGCAGCAAAATGTGACAGGATCGGTGGGTTGTTTGTATCTCAGAGACACCTCGGGGGTGGGGGGTTTAACTTCTTGCTTAGAGTGACAAAGGCTTTTTCATCACTTCCAAATATTTTTATTAGTGGATTACTTCAACAACCTTAAAGCGGAACTGTAAACTGGTATTGTACAATAATTTGTTAATTTCACTATGTCCCTTTAAACCTCACATACCTCACAGCTGTGTAGTTTTGTAATTACCGGCTCTCCCAGTCCCGAAATCCACTAGTTGGCTGATGGTGTAATGGTTAAGGGCTTTGCCTCTGACGCAGGAGACCAGGGTTCGAATCTCGGCTCTGCCTGTTCAGTAAGCCAGCACTAATTCAGTAGGAGACCTTTGGCAAGTCTCCCTTACACTGCTACTGCCAATAGAGCGCACCCTAGTGGCTGCTGCTCTGCTCTGGCGCTTTGAGTCCGCAAGGAGAAAAGCGCAATATAAATGTTATTTGTCTCGTCTTATTTGTCTTGTCTAGTTAAAATCAACGACTTACAAGTCAATGATACGCTGACAGGAAGAGCCTGTGATCTTCTGTCTGTGTGCCCTATGCAAATAGCGTCTTCCCGCATTCTCCTCCATTTCTCCGCCCCTCCTCCGTGATCGTTCCTTCAGCTAATCGTGAGCGCTGCTTTTGCTCACCAGAACGAGTCTGGACACGAGCGGGAGAAGGGCTGTTTGATCATGGCCACGCAGGTGTGACAGCGTGAGCCGGGACACACGCAGGGAATGACAGCGAGGCAGCCACAAAGCAGCGAGGCAGGCAAAAGCAACAACTAAACGCGTACCATTGACACGCAATGCCCCGAAAGTATTTAGGTATCGCGGCCATCTTTAGTGGAACACGGAAGCAGACAAAAAATGAAAAATCCGGTGATTGCAGCGGCGGCGGGGAGCGGCAAAAATTAAATGACTGTGATCAGCAACTGACCAGTCGCCGAAAACTCAACTAGCTGCCTGTGGGGGACCGGAGGATTGTTTTTTCCCAGCACAGGCACAGGACATCTGCAGGGTGCTGGTGGAAGCCCCAGGTTAGTGAAACTTTTTTTTTTAATGTACTCAGTTAAGGTTCACTTTAAGCTGTAAATAAAGGTTGTCCATATTTTCCCTAAATAGTGTAAACTGCATTTTTTTCTATATGGCAAAATATAACCTTGGATCATTGTGCATTGTGGATTTATGACTTTCCCAAACTACTTTTGTATTAAAGAGAATCTGTGCGGCGGATCGCTCAAACTCACTCTTATCAAGCGAACGACAGTCTGTACACACGCCCGATTTAGCGGGCGAACGACGGGACGTTCAAACGACCCGTCCGCGGAAATCCGACGTGTGTATGGGCCTTTAGCCCGACTGTGCTGACAGAAGGATACAGATTAGATCATATAACAGAGATAACACAGCCACTGTGCAATTAGCAAAAAGTGCAGTAAGCCAGAGCACATTAGAACAGGCAAAGGAACTTATAGGATAGAAGAACTAAGGCTGAAAATTTTGTTACAGAGTCTCTTTAAGGAGAACCTGCTACCCAGGGCTCTTTCAGGCCCCCTTCACACTTGCAGCGCGTGTTGCCCAGCATTACATTAACCCACCACAAGGGCCATACAAGTCAATGGAGACTAGCACACAACACGATGCGCCGGAGTATCCGAACCACCCCATTCCCGACGCAAAGTCTGCAGTGAGTTGCCGCATGATCCAAGCCTTGCCTACTGCACACATTATGCAGCAATGCAAGTCAATGGACGACGCAGCAAAGGACGGCATCACAGTGTGATGCGCCACGCACGTGCGGACCAACAGAAATCCCAGTGACATACTCCCTTCCCGGGAGGTAGTACGTCACTTAGCGGGAGCAGCGCTATGCAAATGCCCTGTCATCCCACCATGGTGCAAGGTCAAATGAAGACCAATTTCGGCTGAGTTATGTGCTGCTTGCTCCGCATCACACGTTATTAACAGGTGTAAAACCAGCCTTAGGCAACTGGCTAAACAGCCACTTAGCCGCCCAATTGCCAAGTCAAGCACCTCTCAGTTGCAAAATAATGCAATTGAATGGAAACTTTGTAACCACAAGCTTGTCATTGGTCGACACACAGTGCGGTAACTGAACGATAAAAAAAGCCATTACACATCGCATCCAGGGCCTGCTGCTGGGATGCATGTGCAGTGATTACTGCAGCACAAGTCCTCATAGCTTCCTACATATAAACAGTAGCGACTGACAACCAGTTACATGTGCTACTGTCAGCTGTTCTTGTGAAAGAGCTTCCAGAGAAGCTCAGCAGAATTGCTGTGCTGTAATATGAATGTAATGCTAAATAAGATTGGGTTTTAAACTAAAAAGCTTACTTAAAAAAACAAAACACCCTAAAATGAAGAAAGCATAGCTGTAGTTAGAAGTCCACACATTACAAAATGTCCCCAGCTACGTCACAGAACGTTCTAAACATATGCCTGAATTTAGAGGCTATAACCTGATACTCTGCACTTTCTTTTCACCAGTCACATGGGCAGGCAGTGGCCCCAAGCTGGAAACAGAGGATGAAAGCACAGGTTTTTGGAAAGATACTCAATTGTGTAAGCAATATGAGCCACTGATGCCGAGTTCACAAACCATCCCATCCTGTTCTGAGGTGTGGCGGGGCACATGTCATTCCCTCCAGATTTCAAAAGAGAGCCTGATGACCCTTTTCCTCCCTGGAATGAGTCTGCACAGTTGGAGCACCCACACTGCCAGTGTATGAGCTAACAGGCTTGGTATTCACATTAGCCTTTTAGTATACACCGAATACTGCAAGGATCAGGTAAAGGAAACAGCAGCACAGCAAGAACATGCTTACAGTGGCTACTGGGCTTGTCCAACTCCCAAAAGCTATACATACATTCCTAACAACCAACAAAACAAATGGAGGTTTAAAAATTAACAGCATCAAAAAGGGAACAGAACTGTATTCCTATTGATTTTTCTCTTGCCTGTAAGAGATTAGCCCACATCATATTACTACCAATACATTACTTTTTTAGCAGTTGCTGGGGAGTTAACCAACCCCAAAACTGTACAAGACAAATTAGTATTGCAATTTGGGTGAAACATTAACCTAAACTTTATATAAAACTAAAATGCAGCATTTACTTGTTGCATGGGACAGATGTGCATGGAACTGCTGTACAGCTTGTGTTCTCTCCTCTCTGGATTCAGCTGCTGGTTAGGTCAGACAAATGTGACCCACATGAACAATAAATTACATTTTCCAGAATCCTTACATCATAGCTCCCAACTGTCCCTCTTTTGGAGTGACAGTCCCTCTTTGGGAGCCCTGTCCCTCTGTCCTACTCATTTGTCCCTCTTTCAGGACTTTGTCCCTCTTTCTATGTAAATATAAATATTTCTCTACTAAAAAAAATGTGTTTGACTCTAAACTTTATTCCCATCCTTTAAATTGATATATTACTAATTTTAAAATGTTAATGTGAAGGAATATGAACCAGGACAGAAAGGACCAGTGTGGTTTGAATTATAAAACATTTAAAAAAAAAATCTTTATGGTATACGTGACTAGGGGTGTGGTGGGGGTGTGATCAGGGGTGTGGCAGGGGCAGTCATTGATATATTGGTGTATTGTAATGCATATGATATATGCCCAGCGCAACTTGTTTCGGTCTTTAATTGTCTAAATCTTTTTGTGTGGGAGAGTGGGTTCCCATACTCAACTGGTTAGCTGCAGGTGAAATAGGTTCCTTTAAGTGAGCTCACATGAGCGCCCTCCGCCTCTCGTGATTTATTTAACAGGCAATCTCCGGGGCGGAGATTGCCTGTTAAATATGATGACATCAAACATAGGTTGCTAGCCTTGTCAAACAGCAGTGCAAGGCATCTTTACTCCCGAAATATATACCAGCAGGTACTCCCATTTCTATTCTTCCTAGAATGACGGACGTGGGTGCAGGGGCACAAGTTGGACCTTCCACATGTACGGTGACCAGTCCGACCTTTGCCACTGCACCCACCTTCTTTACTCACACCATGCTGCACTGAATGACTACACTGATGTTATAAGTAATGCTAAGAGTCATTCCTGGAAGTGGTGAGAAGATATCTGAGTAACACGGCTCTTTTACATTTGCAGGCCACCATACAATATCAGATTTGATGGTTTTCTCATGTCAGTTATAAATGTCTAATGTAAATCTAATACGAGAGCACAACCAATGTATATTACGATTGTGATATCAGTTGAATATTGATCAGGAACAGCCATCCTTTTCCCAGTAAGTGGTGCTCGATAGTCGTCCCTATAGCTTTGTATACAGTACATACCTAGCGGTGGCAGCAGTCATGTCAATATTTTATCAGGTATCTGCTAACATCTGATGCAACGTTGATAGCAGTAGCCAGTAAATTATCAATATTGGTCACATATTGATTGTTTACCGGATCTAAAGCCCATATGATAGTGTATGATAGGTTTAGGGCCTGAGCCAGTCTACAGACAACGTTGAAAGAGGAACTTTAACCAAGAATTGAACTTCATCCCAATCAGTAGCCGATACCCCCTTTCCCACATGAAATCTTTACCTTCTCTCAAATAGATCATCATGGGACCTACTGTGGTGAAACCCCTCCCCCAGTGTGATGCCAGGGCCATGGTCCTGACATTTTGCTGTCTGTGAACCTTGTTGCATTGTGGGAAATAACGGATTTTTCCAACTGCCAAGCAAGCAATATCTCCCTCTGTGCATAGAACTCTCAGTATCGAACAGTTCTCAGATCACCTGGCAGAACTAAAGATGTCACCACCTGTGACATATTTCAGAATGTAAATCATGGAGAGGAAATGTGTTACAATGAGCAAACACTGACTAAATCTATACAATTAATATTTTAAAAAAATAAATAAGCAATTTTATTCATTATGCTATTTTCACGATGGTCCCTCTTTAAATTTTTGTCTATACTGCTTCCTTTGTCTGTCCAGACACAAGGATACTTCAGCACATGATTTGACTAGCTCTGACCACAATACCTCATCACACCTAGTCAATGAAGTCATCATGGTGTCAATATACCAAGGAACAGTAGGGAATACAATATTCTAGTGGGAAGGACTAATGTGGCTTTCTCTACCTTTGTTAAATTAGTTAAAAATAAGGGTGTATGGTCACTTCCTGTTTATATTAAATCCATCTTAAACAGAGTGGTGCCTCTCTTGTATGGGCAAACAAACCAGTTTTGTAGTTCTATCTATCTGTTAACACCAGGAGAAAATATAGGGGAGGGAAGGGGGGGGGGGTAAGGGGTAGGGTCACTAAACACCAGGGAACTGTATAGGGCAGGAAGAAAGCAGCTAGACACCGGAGAACTTTATAGGGAAGGGAGGACCACTA
Source organism: Hyperolius riggenbachi (assembly GCF_040937935.1). Taxonomy (NCBI): domain Eukaryota; kingdom Metazoa; phylum Chordata; class Amphibia; order Anura; family Hyperoliidae; genus Hyperolius; species Hyperolius riggenbachi. The sequence continues at coordinate 26,780,311 of NC_090657.1, forward strand.
GACATCATGGAACTGTATAGGGGAGGGACGGGAGACGCTTGAAATCAGGGAACTGAATAGGGGAGGCAGGGGAGCTATTAGACACCAGGGAAGGAGGTGGTTACTGGACATTGATGGCCCACGACTTCGTCGGTATTCAATTTTGGCCCACTTTGTATTTGAGACCCCTATTCTAGATCTTTTTCTGATCATCTGCGTTGACCTGCAATATACTTGAGGTGGCTTCTGACTTACAACAAACATTGATCGTCCTTGAGCAGGAGAAGCAAGGAAACAAGAGTCAACCACTTTGTATTGCAGCCAGTAGTACAAAACGTGCAACCACAGAAGGATATTAGACCAGATTTATTTAGAGAACTATATATGTAATGGGGCACCGTGACAAGGAAGATCAAGTGGATATATTTATTAACCACATCAACACATTGTATTCCCAGGACACACCACTCTGCATGCTCACACTTATAATCCTGGACAATGTTTTTGCTCGGTTGTTCTTCATGCATGACGATGACAGCTCTGGATAGACTTCACTGAAGCACATCTCATTATCACAGCACACATTGGTCCTCAGATCTCCCAGAAAGAGCTTAGAAACAGGGTGAGGACTCATGGGTGTCACACTCTATTGTTATTCTTCTTGAGAGCTTTTTCCATTGTGACAAGCCCAGACAAGACCTGTGCCCAGCTTGTTTCTCCAGTGCACCAGTCTAATCCCTGGAGAGGCCATACTAGAACCAGTGCCTGGGGTGTTTCCACAGTACGCAGAGAATTGTGACCTAACCTGTAGAAAGGTGTACTTAGTCATAGTCACATCTTATAGCTGCCTACTAACTGGATAATATAGAACTCATAACAGCATGCTCGTTAAGCCTTTTAAGCCACCAGAAAGCAAGAAAATACTGAAAAGAATGTTGATAAAAAAAAAAAAATACAATTAAAAAAACAACAACCCATAAATAGTTACCTAAGAGTCTGAACTTTTTAAATATGCATGTCAAAAGGAGTATATTAATATATAAAGCCTAATCGGTGGCGGAAAAAACAAGATACAGATCAATTTATTGTGAGGAGTAGTGATAAAGTTATTGGCAAATGAATGGGAGGTGAAAGTTGCTCAGATGCAAAAAATGAACAACCCTGTGGGCTGAAGTGGTTAAAGGGACTCCGAACAGTGATTAAAAACAAAATCTGAACTTACCTGGGGCTTTTTGCAGCCTACCGTAGGTCGGGAGGTCCCTGGAGGGACCGGGAGAGGAGCCAGAAGGACGCCGAGGGACCTCCCGACCTGCAGTGGGCTGGAGAAAGCCCCAGGTAAGTTCAGATTTTGTTTTTAAATCACTGCTCGGAGTCCCTTTAAGGACCAGGTGTTTTTGCTGTGTGTGTGTGTGTGTGTGTGTGCGTGGAGGGCGTTTTGGGGAGGGGGGGGGGGTCAGGCAGCTGGATCCCCAGTGGGGCTTTCTGGGCATGGTGTCCCCTCTGTAGCCCGGTGTCCCCCCTGTTGCTGGCAGCCATCACTCACCTTCCAGGCTCCAGCGATGAGCCGCAGTGGACCCCTCTACTCCGGCCGATATCTCTGCTCCTACTGTCGTTCAGTTCCAGGTCGCGGCTTGATGATGTCATCAAGCCGGGAACCAGTACTGACGTCAGAGGGAGCAGAGATGCCGACAAGGGCGGTGGGGAGTGCCGATCGTTACGGGAATGGCAGGGAGGTGAGTGGATCCTCTTCTCTCCCCCCTACTGCAGCAGCTGTCAAAGTGATCTCTACGATTCGCCGGCGATCATAGTGATCAGCAGCCATACACGATGGCTGCTGATAACTGAGGGGAGATGCCAACTGACATATGACAGCTTAATCTCCTCTCTCAGGTGCGCACGATCGCGTCGGGAGCGGAAACGGTGGCTGGTGTAGATCCTATGCCGCATCAGAGTTATGCGGCCACAAGTGTGCCGTAGGATCTACGCCGCTGGTCCTCACAACAAGGTTAAAATGTGTGCTGCTTATTGCTCCATTGGCGTAGACATTCATCTATGCAAGTCGATGAGAAGTAAATGTGTTGTGAAAATTGCTCTGGTCCTGAAGTGGTTAATACAGTGCCTACAGAATGTGACCTAGGGTCATGTATTGTATTCTGTTTTAGGATTATGGAACAAATAAACTAAGTTTCCATTAATTCATATGGGGAAATTTGCTTTGCTATAAGTGCTTTGGATTACAAGTACGTTTCTGTGAACAAATTATGCTCGCAAAATAAGGTTCCACTGTATATACTAGCCCCTTCTCAACACTGTAATAAAGCAGATGGCTGCATGCATTGTCCACACACCGTTTTATGTACAGGAATATCCAACCTCACAAAACAGTAGGGGTCTGGGTGGAGAAAGCTTGTGCAATATGCAACTTAGAATTCTTTGCCAAACAAGAAATGGGCTCTTCCCTTTGGTTCTATTTATACAGACCTTTTCTGCAGGCTACCAGGATAGTATTCCTAAGTCTAAATAAATACATTCCATATAGCATCTTTTCCTGTGAAATAGCACCACTCCCGGGCTCTACTTCTTTGCTTTAAGTCGTCTGAATGTCTGTTAAAAGGTCTTAATATATACACAACCACTAGCAACTACAATTAACCCATAGAACGCCATTTACCAACACTTAATTTATAGCTGCTAACATGAACTGAAAGAAGTACATTTCTACATGATGTCAGATTATCTACCGTATGTTGTCGCTGAATGTACTAGAACTATTCAATACATATTGCCGAGAAAATAAATGAAGAACTCATTTATAGAATAAAATATTTAAGAGATTTTATTCATTTCCAATAAAATGTATAAATACTTCAGTATTGCACAGTAAAATGCAGCCGGCTATTGCACGAAATAGGATATTGAACAAGATAGGAGTAGACTATCAATATAGGAGTCCTAAAACAATCCTAATTGCATGAAGCACAGTCACTTACATCAATCACACCCACCGCTTCACTGCAGTGGGAAAACGTGCATGTGCATTAAATTAAAAAAAATAATATAAAAATGAATAAAACATATGAAAGTGGCAATAAGGAACAATTGTTTGAAACGATTATAGCCTACCATATAAGCTCATCATTTGCGGAGGGTCATGGAGTATGTGGAACAAGGCATCAGTCACTGATCGGTGACCATTCGAGTATTAGGATTAGTAAGTGTATACATAGCTTTAGGCCCCTACCCCATCTGATCGCATCTAAAAACGGAAGTGCAATGTGCTGCATCAATGCGATTTTTGGAACGCCGCTTGCAATTCCATTCACCACAATGATTATTATTATTATTTAGTATTTATATAGCTCCAACATCTTACGCAGCACTGTACAATGTATATTGTTTTCTCACTTAACGGTCCCTCAGGGGGGCTCACAATCTAATCCCTACCATAGTCTTATGTCTATGTATGTATTGTGTAGTGTATGTAACATAGTCTAAGGCCACCACCGTGCTGCCCAATGCGCTTACGTATTTTCGTTGGCAACCGTGGGTTGAGATTCGGCATTGAATCGCAATGCACAGATGAGGACATCAGACAGTGCAGTCTATGCTCTTCTGATGTTCCCGCAGATTGCGTTGCAATGCGATTCTTAAATGTGGCAGAAAGCGTGGCATGTGGGTAAGGGGCCTTACTCAACATCACTTGTCAGCGTGTCCAACCACTGTGCCACTAACTGTAAAGAAACTTACAACACCTATACACACAAAAAAAGGAACTTTGCCTAAAATATCATAGGCTGGCAATAAGAGATGCGATTTAGCTCTTACTTCTGTGTTACGGTCCATGAGAAATCTGCACTTTCTGGCCCTCACTGTTCTCCTAGTGCACATCTGGGTGCTCTCCTACGTAATAGTTGATGCAATACTGCTATACAGGATTACTGGTTGACAGTCAGAAGTGCCCCAGGGATGCACTTACATGTCTATGGAAATCATACTTACCTCTGTAGTATCATTCAATGAGAAGATTCTTATATGGATAAGTGATGTATGACCCTCTACTTCCATGATTTACATAAACAGACTCCCCTCTTTGCAGGCTCGTTTTTACCCATTTTTTGTACTTTAGGTAGAACAACCTATTTAAGACTTTAAAGTCCTCCCCCCCCCCCCCCCCTCCACCACCAGCAGCAGCACTCGTGTAACATTAGAATGAATGGATTAAAAAGTATGATACACCTGCCAGTGCTGACAGATTTGGAGGCTTAAAGAGGAACTCCAGTGAAAATAGTGTAATAAAAAAAGTGTTTCATTTTTACAATAATTATGTATAAAATGATTTAGTCAGTGTTTGCTCATTGTAAAATCTTTCCTCTTCCCAATTTACATTCTGACATTTATTACATGGTGACATTTTTACTGTGGGCAGGTTGTGTAGCTGCTGCTAGCTGTTTTGGCCGTTGGAGACAGCTGTAAACAGCTATTTCCTGTCTGTGAACCTTGATACGTTGTGGCAAACTGTCAAAAGTACAGCGGTCCTCAGAGCTTCTTGTGGGAGGGGTTTCACCACAATATCAGTCATACAGCGCCCCCTGATGGTCTGTTTGTGAAAATCAATAGATTTCTCATGTAAAAGGGGGTATCAGCTACTGATTGGGATAAAGTTAAATTCTTGGTTGGAGTTTCTCTTTAACAGACAGCCTGGTTGTCAGGACGTGAGGCACCCTACAAAAAAAGTGCTGGGGACAACACTGTACTAACTGCCTTTACAATGGGTCTGAAGTATAGCGGTTGCCCATAGAAGCCAATCAGAAGCCATCTTTTATTTAGCTAAGACCTGCTTGGTTGCTCTAGTCTAGGAAAATGCTTCACTGCTGACCAGTTTTCTATCTTCATAAATGAGCACTACTATAGTTACCTGAACACATTGCTGTGGGCTATTCTCTTTTCTTTAGCAGTAGGCATTTCTAAAGCCAACCATAGACATAAATATGACAGAATTTGGCACTGGACTTGGAAAGCGGCAATGCTTGTATTTAAAGTCTCTCTGAATGAGGGGACAATTGAAGCCCATGTTGAGCTACATTACCTCCCCCTTGAGGGTGCTGTCACTGCCCCCCTGTTTCCTGTATCCCATCCGCATTTCTCTGTAGCCACTTGGAAGTTCCTCCAAAGTGCCTCCTAGGAATGGCGCAGCTCTCAACTGTGTGTGGATGCTAGGGGAACTTCTTAGTTTTAGAGTTCGACTGGAGGAATCTAACGACTATGAAGAGGACCTCGGACGGACAATGGGGAGGACCCTGAGGACAACGAGCAGCAGCAGCACAACCATCAGGAGTTAATTAAACCCACCGTGGGCTTCATTCAGAAATGTCTTGTCTTAGTTCAGGGGGTAAAACCCCCCTGCCCCCCCCCCCCAAAAAAAAAACACATTTTCTTCTTGGTTCCATTCTCTTGTCTGCACATGTCACCAGAAACGTCTGGTCCTATTCTGTCATTCAGCCCCCCCTACAGAGCTAAGCGTCAATGGGTTCAAACCTACTTTAAGGCTTAGCCATTGGTATGCTAAAAAGCATCTCCACTAGTAGCACCTTGAAAATGGAAAATGCTGCACTTATTGAGAAATATGGTAAAAATGTTGCCTATGTGGATTGCTGTTGAGATTAATCCAGCAAGGCAAGCCTCTATTAAAATAGCCTGAGCAGAGGAGAGAAAAAAGGCTACAGTGAAATTTACAGGACTCATCAAGAGAATTTCAGCATTATTTATTTTGGAATCAAAACCTGAAATATCACAAGGACAATTGTGTTCAGAGTCTTTACAATGCCAACTGGCGTTTAGTTTGAGTGGATCTTAATCTGTTAAACATTGATGAGATTTTCCTACAAATTGTTTGGATTTAATCAGGAGATGCACAGGGGCACAGGTTTGTTTATGGGCACCTCAGTTGGAAATGAGCAAAAACCAAGCCACGAGATCAAAGAAAAAAAAACAAACCTACAGAGCTCAGATTCAGCATTGTGTCCAGACACAAATGTGGGGGAAGATTACACAAACATTCTTTAACTGAACATTGCATTTTACAAAAACAGAGGCCACCAGAACACTTCAGGCTGGTTTCACTCATGGTGTTACTGTCCTGCAGCAGGGGAGGCCGCCACAGGACAAATGCACCACACCATTTCATGTTTAAATCACCCTGCGGCAGAGAGTGCGCCGTCAGGGTCATTTTCGTAGCTCTGCCGCCGTTCAGTGACATGCCCCCTGCTGGACTGGAAATACGTCACTTAAATTTAATTGATCGGCACATTCACACTGCACCTCTGCAATCTAAATAGCTTGTTGCTGTGCCATTGACGACAATGCACTATAGTCTGTGTTGCCTCTGCATCATCCGAAGTACTAATGTCACATCATGTGACACTGTTTGTAGTGTGGCCAGTCTCTAATGGCCATTGCGACATACCAGGGGAGAGTACCGTGATGTGATAGTGTGAAAGGGGCCTAAATGGAAGTAATATGGCACAAGCAGAACTCTGGCAAGCCAAATTAAGCAGTCAGGGGAGAAAGGCTTTAGCAAGAAAACTGACCAAGATCTTGATGATCACCTTTTCTCAATAAAAGACACAAAGCCTTTTTGGAGTTTACAAAAGGCACCGAAGAGACTATGAAACCGTGAAAAATGAGATCCTCTGGAATGGTACAACTAAAGCTTAATGGTTTGGCCTCAATTGTAAGTCATACCTGGAGAAAATCTCGGTTCTTGACCTAGGCAACCAACAGTAAAGCACAGCGGTGGCAGAATCATGTTGTGATGTTTTTCAGTGGCATGGAATGGAGCATTAGTCAAGGTTAAGCGAAAGCTGAACTGAGCAAAGTACAGTGATCCTGAATCTGCTCATATAAAATCTCTTCCAGAGCACTCTGGACTTCAGACCGGAATGAAAGCTGACCTTCAAAGTAGATGATAACCCAAACCACAACTTAAAAAAAAACATAAGTAGCTTAAGGACAGCTTTGAAAATCATTGAGTAGGCCAGAGAGGCCCTGGACTAGCAGGGCCAGTTCTAGACTTTTTGCCGCCTGAGGTAAACTTGTGAGGATGCGTTCCCCCCCCCCTCCCTCCCCCCCCCCCCCCCAGTACAGGTAGCATATAGCTTCCCTTTGTCCTCCGCATCTTGCCTCCCCATGCGGCCATCCGCTTGTTACCTTATGAGCTTCCTTCATTAGTCCCCGCCGGCCCCCTCTCCTCCATGCGTGTGATGTCATACAAGTCTCTCACAGCAGCGCGTCTCGCGGCTGCTGTGTAGAGTCAGGAAGCAGGAGAGCGGCTCCCTGTAGCGCCAATGTATATCACCGTTACCATGGGAACCACTGTCCTGCTTCCTGACTCTACACGGCAGCTGTGAGACGTGCTTCTGTGGGAGACTTGTATGACGTATGCACGGACTAATGAAGGAAGCGAACGCTAGCTCAAAAGGTAACAGGAGCGAGCGGCCACGGAGGGAGGTGGGGGTGAGCAGAAATGCCGCTCCAGGGTCCATGCCGCCTGACGCAATTGCGTCACTTGGCGTCATGGGCCAACTGCCCCTGCAGACTAGAGCCTAATTTAATAAAGCAAGTGGTTTTGGCATCATAGTTTGGGTACCAGCGCTCAGCTAAACCACCTGCCTTGGCTATGCAGGAGTGGTCTGAGCGCATGGCCCTGAAGACAAAACAATTTCAGCGGTGCAGTTGGCCATCAAAAAAGATTATTTGGACAGGCAGTGGGGTGGATACTTGAGGTGGAATTCAAGTCACAAACAAAGATGACAAAAGGCAAGTACTGGTTACATTTAGGGTTAGGTATATATTACTAGGCTTGGGAGGTAAAGCCAGGGAAAGGTTAGTTTAATTATTTAGAGTCAGAAGGTTAAGGTTAGGAATCAGAAAGGGTACTCATGATGGGGGTGTAGCTTTAATTAAGGGTCAGCAAGGAGAGATGTGACATTAAGGGGTTTTTGTTAACAGAAAAGACTAAAAGCACACCTGACATGAGAGGGATTCGGAGGCCGACATATTTATTTTTAAACAACGCAAATTCTTTTCTTTCCTTGGATGCCAGTAGATTTTGTTTGGATTATTTTAAAACCATTACCAACTGGACTTCTTTAACAAGCTAAACATACCTTTCACCACTTTTCAGTTCTAACTTCTACAGTCATGCCTGTGCACTTAATTCAACCACATTTACCTCTTTCAGATGGACAGCTGAACTGCACGCTTGTTGAGCAATTAGACTCCCATGTCCTGGTCACCGAACATTTTCCAGCTGCTATTAACTGCAGCTGAATGGCAGCATTTTTTAGCCCCTGCATGTCAAGAGTTTGACACATGGCATGGTTATCCAGAGGCAAAACAAAAACCAAAAAAAAACTCTCAGATCTGACTCCTATCCAGTGCCGGTGCCGAGCTCTAAGCACCCAGACGGAGCAAGGGATCAGCTGCCAGGTGGTGGATTTGCTGCCATCTGTGAGAAAGAGGCCTAATTCAGGCAGCAATGGGTCTAGACCTGCAACTAGGAAGATGTAATTCTTCAAGTACAACACTGGAGGCGAAATGACACCAATATATTCACAGCGTCATTTTTACCAGGAAACCCATTAAGACAAGTGTTAATTGTTCAAGTTACATGTCTGAAGGTGTGAATGGTTGCTAAACCTCTGAGGTAAAAGGTCTACAGGAGTCACTGTGTAGGATAAGGAGGTGTTGAACACCGCCTGTTTAGGAAAAAGTTATTAACACTGAAGGAATAGGGTCAGGCTCCGGCACAGCACTGAGGCCTGAAGGGCTTTAGGTCTACTTTTCCTGGATGGTAGGTAATAAAGCACAGTACATGTCTGACCCATCATAATAATAATCTCCACACAAGAGGAGCCTGAAGCTAGAGAGACAATGATCAGTTCCCAGTAATAAGCAGCATCTGTGCAGCCCTCTAGTAAACAGTTGTTTCAGCCGTCTGGACCTGAACAGGTTTAAATAATAAATAACAATCCCACATTCTCTTTTATTTTATACATGTGTAAAATCTATTTATGTCAATCCACGTGCACGGCTCCGCCCGGCCTCTCTGATCCAGCAATGTGTTTTTAGTTAGAAGGGACATTTTTGTGGTGTAGCTGGCTTATTCCACAGGGGAAAAAAAACATAAGAGACTTAAATTCTTGCAAAGAATTCTGGCAGTGAGATTTTAACTCCTTCCCAGGAGCAAAGTTCAGGGTTAATTGTTTGAAAACCTAATCACATCCATCCAGTTACCATAGTAACACGGCCCAAAAGTAGAAGTTACACCTCCAAAAGATCTTCACTTGCAAAAATAAGAATACAGCTGTGTCAACCTATTCCACCTAAACTCCATCCCAGCTACTCCAACCATACCCATATCTCTGTTAAGCCACACCCATTTTTCAAGACTCCGCCTCCTTAGACCACAGGCGACCAGAGATGCCCCGCCAAAACTGGAACTGGGAGTTATGCCACATGTCTTCCAGCCAATATTTCTCCAGGCAATTATATTCTGCTTGCCAGAGCACAAGAAAACACTCAGCAACATCCTATGTTCTAGTGGCATTGCCATCTCCAAATAAAGTGATTATAGGTTACATTGTCATGAATGTTTCTAAAGTCCACGATGAGCCTGTTTTTGAGAAAAGTGACCAGTACACTTTAAACTTACCACAGTGAAGAACGTATCTCTGATCTGGGAAAAAGAGCACAGAGGATGTGGGACGGAAAGGCTACTTTTGGAAACCGCATGAGGGAACATTTCCATAAACAAGGGCAGGCAAAGCTACTGGTTAGAGTCTATGATGCCAATCAATACTCTAAAAATATAAAAATATATTCTTAGAGATCTTAAAGCGTTAGTTCCCCTAAAACCAATATTTTAAATATTAAGCATTTGTAATGGAAATAGACAACCACAAAAGAAAAAGGAAAGACGTTTTCAAACAGCTTCTAGAAACAACACAATCTAAAGTTGGAATTGAACACTGAAACAACTATCCCCAAATGTTCATGAGTCAAAAGCCTCATACACATGCTAGACTGGTCTCGGTTCAGGAGCAGTATTGGCCAAGAATCTAATGTCCCCTTCCTATGCCACTCACAGAAGTTACTCAGCTATTCCGGACGTTGTACTTCCACCTCCCTTCTCCATAGGCTTATCGCTCGGCTGTTGCCTAGTGACACATCTGTATAGAATGAAGGACTTGCAGAGTTACCCACAGCATAGAGTTAGAAACTGGTGGACAAAACAAACTAAAGAAAATATTGTGCATGTATGCACCTGACATTCAATAGCATCACGGGAAATACTAGTTTTATGAACGATGAATAAATACAGAGCATTTATAAGCATAAGGAACACAACTCATGCTTGACAATTTAGCTTTGGAGACTATGTAATGACCCCTTAGGCTTCAGACATGAATTGTATGAAGCAGTAATGGACTGCAGTTGTAAAAGGAAAATATTGTGGAGTAATTTTCAGTGTTGGACATCTACAGCTGGATTTCAGACATAAACACAACTGAGACATCAGGTGCAAGAAACGGAAATATCTGCTCAGTTAAATGTTTGTTGTAAATAATTCTTGCAAATGAAGTCTGCAGCCAACAAACCAGCGATTCCAATTAAAGCAAGTTATTGCATGGGCTCTTTCAGTAAAGCAAAGGCAAGATAAGGCAAGAGAGCCTCAAAGTTATGGTCAGTGACCACTTGGCTGCTGCTTCTACATTTGTGCCTATGTAACTAGTAATCTTTCCAATGGCACTTGCTACACACAACTGCATGAGGCAGTGGGGGAATTATATCTCAAGCTACTTATGTATTTGCTACAGAACAGTCTCCAGAACCAACAGCCTTAAAAGGAACCAGAGAGGCAGGAGTCTCATAGAAGCGGCCATTCCTTTTAAACAATAGCAATTGCCTGGCAGTCCTGCAGATCTTCTGGTCAGTGGGGTCTAAATCGCACACCTGAAACAAGCATGCAGCTAATCTTGTCAGATTTGTCATAGACATCTGATCTGCATGCTTGTTCACTGGTCTCTATGGCTTATAGTATTGGAGGCAGAGGATCAGCAGGACAGCCAAGCAATGTGCATTATTTAAAAGGAAATAAACATATCCCTCTCACCTCGGGTTCCCTTTCAAGTGTTAAGTCTAACAGCCAAAAGTACATCATGTTTTTTTTATAACCATGCATATTGGTCCAGAGCAATGGGTTGTGGGCAATGTTTACGTTAAACAAAAAACGACATACATGCATGCCAAAATATTTTTTATCTTTAGGCATATTCTCTTTATTCCAGGCTTCACCCTCACACTGGTGCAGAGGCTGAAATGATGCGTCAGAACAACCTGGCAGTCCCTGATGTTCCCTCACATGACACACACACTGTTTTGGGAAACCTGATGCAAGCAGAGGGGTCCACAGGTCAGCCTCTGGCATGTATGAAAAGTTGGGGTGGCAATTTGTGGACAGTAAGGCTGTGCAGATTATTATTATGTATTTATGCAGACCTGACATCTTCTGCAGTGTTATAAAAGCATATAATGAAGTCACCAACTGTCCCTCAAAAGGAGCTCACATCTATTTTCTACCGTAGTCAATGCCGCTACTCTAAGGCTGCCTGCACACTGCAAATCAGTTTTCCGATTCCGTTTCGGATTTTCAATTCCGATTTTCCCTGAATACATTCAACAGAAAAACGGATCAAAAAACGCAGCATGCAGTAAAGATTAAGAATCGGAATCGGATGTAAAAAAACGATTAAAAAGTGGAATCGGAATCGCATGTAGTGTGCAGGGAGCCCAAGTCTGAGTCCTGTTTGAGGGAAGATCCAATTTAGTGATCAGTATGTTTTTGGGATGTGTGAGGAATCTGGAGTTTTCAGAGGAAACCCATACAAACACATACAGACTTCATGCACATAGTATCTAGTCCAGGATTTGAATGTGTACCTCTGGCAAAGCAAAGGTGTAGCCACTACACTGCTGAAAGGAGGGGAAGGGCACCTAGTATGCTTAAAATTACCACTTCTACTAAACAAACAAGAGTCCGTTCTGTTAATATCAAGAGTGTGGTTATCACATACAGATGCACAGATTCGTAGCCAGTGCACAGATATTGTATTTTGTAATCTGTCCATCATCTCATTTACATAACAGGAGTAAAATCATTTTCTGTTCTTTGAGATCAAAAGTTCTAAACTATTAGACTTGTTTACTGACACAGAACCGTCCGTCTGAACCAACGGTTGTGACGCTCTTCGGTACTATCGCTTATTGCTGATTACTGTCATTTGAGTAACCGCTGCATTTCAATCCCGGTTTTGCCCTTGCCTGCCCGGCACTTTGCTAATCCTGATCGGTTACTGCCACGCTTCCGTGTCCCCCCTGCAGGAATGAAAAGACTGCATGCCGGAAAGCGTCACCGAAAGCCGTCAAATGCTTTTCTGCAAGCTTGCACTGCCCTTACTCAGCTGATCAGGAGACTCCTCTCAGAGCTGCTGCCGTTTACTAATTCAGAGCATGCTACTGTCCCCCCCCCCCCCCCCCCCAAAAAAAAAAATATATATATATATATATATATATATACATATATATACATACACATATACATACATACATACATACATATATATATATATACACAGTGGAGGAAATAAGTATTTGACCCCTCACTGATTTTGTAAGTTTGTCCAATGACAAAGAAATGAAAAGTCTCAGAGCAGTATCATTTCAATGGTAGGTTTATTTTAACAGTGGCAGATAGCACATCAAAAGGAAAATCGAAAAAATAACCTTAAATAAAAGATAGCAACTGATTTGCATTTCATTGAGTGAAATAAGTTTTTGAACCCTCTAACAATAAAAGACTTAATACTTAGTGGAAAAACCCTTCTTTGCAAGCACAGAGGTCAAACGTTTCTTGTAATTGATGACCAAGTTTGCACACATTTTAGGAGGAATGTTGGTCCACTCCTCTTTGCAGATCATCTCTAAATACCTAAGGTTTCGAGGCTGTCTCTGTGCAACTCTGAGCTTGAGCTCCCTCCATAGGTTTTCTATTGGATTAAGGTCCGGAGACTGACTAGGCCACTCCATGACCTTAATGTGCTTCTTCTTGAGCCACTCCTTTGTTGCCTTTGCTGTATGTTTTGGGTCATTGTCGTGCTGGAACACCCATCCACGACCCATTTTCAGTTTCCTGGCAGAGGGAAGGAGGTTGTCGTTCAGGATTTCACGATACATGGCTCTGTCCATTTTCCCATTAATGCGATTAAGTTGTCCTGTGCCCTTAGCAGAAAAACACCCCCAAAGCAAAATGTTTCCACCCCCATGCTTGACGGTGGGGACGGTGTTTTGGGGGTCATAGGCAGCATTTTTCTTCCTCCAAACACAGCGAGTTGAGTTAATGCCAAAGAGCTCTATTTTGGTCTCATCAAACCACAGCAACTTCTCCCAGTCACTCACAGAATCATTCAGGTGTTCATTGGCAACCTTCAGACGGGCCTGCACATGTGCCTTCTTGAGCAGGCGGACCTTGCGAGCCCTGCAGGATTTTAATCCATTGCGGTGTAATGTGTTTCTAATGGTTTTCTTGGTGACTGTGGTCCCTGCTAATTTGAGGCCATTCACTAACTCCTCCCGTGTAGTTCTAGGATGCTTTTTCACCTTTCTCAGAACCATTGACAGCCCACAAGGTGAGATCTTGCCTGGAGCCCCAGAGCGAGGTCGATTGATGGTCATTTTGTGCTCCTTCCATTTTCGAACAATTGCACCAACAGTTGTCACCTTCTCTCCCAGCTTCTTGCTAATGGTTTTGTAGCCCATTCCAGCCTTGTGCAGGTCTACAATTTTGTCTCTGACATCCTTGGACAGCTCTTTGGTCTTTCCCATGTTGGAGAGTTTGGAGTCTGCTTGATTGATTGATTCTGTGGACAGGTGTCTTTTATACAGGTGACTAGTTAAGACAGGTGTCCTTAATGAGGGTGACTAATTGAGTAGAAGTGTCTAACCACTCTGTGGGAGCCAGAACCCTTAATGGTTGGTAGGGGTTCAAAAACTTATTTCACTCAATGAAATGCAAATCAGTTGCTATCTTTTATTTAAGGTTATTTTTTCGATTTTCCTTTTGATGTGCTATCTGCCACTGTTAAAATAAACCTACCTTTGAAATGATACTGTTTTGAGACTTTTCATTTCTTTGTCATTGGACAAACTTACAAAATAAGTGAGGGGTCAAATAATTATTTCCTCCACTGTATATATATATATATATATTGTAGTGTCCCTTTAAACGCCACAAAATGGCTTCTTAGTATATTGGGTGCACTTGAAGTTTATTTAAAAGGAATTTCAGAGAACCGGCTGTAATGTGAACCTCAAGAGGCCAATTTCACTTCAGGGTGCCAATTTATCTCAAGTTTTATCTCACAAAATTCCACTGTAATGAGTCTATGGTGAAATCTGGAAAGAGAATCATGAAAATGAACTGCGGCGTCAGTCTGTGCGGTGCTCAGCGCTGCACACAGGAGCAGGCATGTGACAGACAGGAAGTTCCTTTCCAGCTGCAGCTGTGAGCGTTTGCTGTAAACTTCCAGCATGGAGTTATAGAGACGGTATATACAGCCTTCTGATGTATATCTAACACTACCACTAACACAGAGTGCTGAAAGGATTCCGTTTATTAATGACCGCAAGTTCAGCATGTCAGTTCTCCACTGATGCAAACAACAGAGCATTACAAAGTGAAGGAGAATCTTAAGATGCACTCATGCTGATACCAGGGGCTGCAATCAGTTCTTGCCAACTAACTCTTGTAAGTCAATTAATACATACCACTGAATACTACACAGCAACAGGCTTGTGGTTTTCTAAACACAGTTCTGGAGCAATGATGGATTGCTCACAGCAGAGGCGTGGCTACAAATCATGGATCCGCATAGCAGACGACTCCTACAGTCTCTCCCTCTCTCTCCATAGATAGGAGGGGTCATTGCAACATACAGTCATGTAGAATATACAGTATATACACGACACGAGGACACACATGTATAATTACTCCTCCCGATTGCTAACATAAGGGTTTGTGAGCATCCTTTATCACTTACGCTACACTTTACCATTAGTCATACATATCACTTCATTTATGTAGAGGCGATTGGTGGCCACACGAAATAAAAATGGCAGCGGCATAGGGATCATCATAGCGGCTGCTGTAAGGCCCATAGCCAAGGCAAGCCCAGTGGCTTTGGCAGTTGATGAGGGGGTCCGCAGTGGGCCTCATTGTGGAGATATATTGGGGTGCTGATGCTGTTAAGGATAATACAGTAATATATTTTCATTTTCCCATTTTTATATCTGCTGTGGTATGTCAAAGGTGTAGAGATGCAGGCTAGATTCATTGACTGTTCCTGTATTTGTGTGGGTGGGTCACTAGACCTACATTTGCATCTAAAGAGGTCTTCAGTGAATACGACCAGTCACCTATCACACAGGACATCCTGCTGCAATGTGAAAGCCTTAATCAATTGTCACCTGTAACCTGGGGAGATTGGAAGTGAAGGAAGTCTTTTGTTTTGTGTGTGTGCTATAGTACCCTTTTCATGTATGTGGATCTCTGGAAATCCCATTTATGTCTGAGAACGGAGACAGGAAAACGCCTTAATCAAGTTTTCACCTGGAGTTGAAAGCCTAACTTCACAATCTTTGATGTATAGTAGACTTTTACCTGGAAATGGAATATGTCTGAGATTTAATTAAAACCTAGTTCCTCCCCTCCCCAAGTAAGTTGCAGCCTCCAGGCGTAGCTCAGAGTATAAAAAGCAGAGGCAAATGCCTAGTGACCATCTGCTCTGGGAGTTAGCGCATAGCTAGAGTCGATCTCGACTTCCGGTCGAGCAAGCGGCATGCTCCTGCCGACAACTTTGAGACCTTCAAGTTGGTAACGTTTTTTTTAATCCCCATTTTTATTTTACGCAAATATCCGTGTGTGTTATCTTTGTAACTTTTATCTTGTAGCTATTTTTACTTTGTTTTTTTTGTAATCTTGTTGTATATATTAAGTTCTGCATTGTTCTATGTTTTTCTAGAATATTAAATTATTATTTAATAAGTTTGACTTCTGCCGTACTAAACTAACACTCATAGCCTAGAAGAGACTGAAGTGTAACCGTGTATAAGTTCATGCCTAATTGTACGCTTGAGCAACACTACCGTATGAAATTGTAATTGCATTGTGTGTGGGGGCGTTTGTCATACGTTGGCCTAAGCGCGCAGCTGACCCAACGTACGAACAACGCCAGTGCGAGTAGCGACAGCAGAGTGGCTAACAGTATCGTTCGGAACGACTGTTAGTGGGTCTTTGCTTCACGACAGTGTAAGATTGCAACTGTGTGTGTGTGTGGGTGCGTGGCGTTCCCGTATTTGGCCTAAGCGCAAAGCTGACCCAAATACGAAAACGCGGAGTGCGCGCTGAGGACTCGACAGCAGAGTGGAAGTGTCTAGCAACGCTAGTGGTGGCAGTGAGAGGTGTTTTGAGGGGTTCCAGCCTTGTTTGTAGCTTAAATAAGGCTGTTCCCCGCTTAATCTGGTCAAACCCGCAGTCGGGAACCGTATACGCAGGCATGCCGCGGGCCGGTTCCTGACATAATTGGCTGGCAGTGGTGGCATCGTTTAGTACATTAGTACGCAGTTTAGCTCGCTATTCTGAGTACTAAAGGCTGGAAGCTTGCTAGAAGCAACTAGCCTACAGAAGTCTACTCAGTGCAGAAACTATATACGTTTTTTTTTTGTTCAAAGATACACACTTGGTGTTTTGCTTTCCCTTCCCCCCTTTTTTTCTTTTTATTTTTTGCAACACGATGGCTCAGAAAGCATCCAGCTATGCAAGGCAAAACAAAGAGATACTACTCAACCTGTGTGAGCACAAGGGCATCGAGACGGTGAGCGGCCAGACTAAGGAGCAGTTAGTTCGTGCGCTCGAGGAGTATGATGAGGCAGAGCGAGCCCGTGCTTCAACGTCAGCGGATGCAGCTCACGACACGCCAGAGGAGGAATCGCTCCCGCCACAGAATGCGAGTGGAGACGATGTCCTGGACGATCCACCAAGCAGGGAGATGCCATCTCTGGAAGCTGATCTACAGCTACTGAACTCGGCTGATCCTGAACTGCGCCTAAAGCTGATCCTACTGCACCGACAGGCAGAGGAGGGAAGAGCTGAACGGCGACGCCAGGCCGAGAGTGAAAGACTCCAGGCCGAGAGGGACAGACTCCGGGCAGAGGAGGGAAGAGCTGAACGGCAACACCAGCTGGAGCTGGCTAAACTTCAGCAGCAGAACCGGTCTGCTGGACCCGCAGAACGCGAAGGTGAGCGAGTCCACAGAATCCCCCTGGATAAGTTCCCCGCTATGGACAAGGACTCTGACATAGACACTTTCCTACAGGGGTTTGAAAGGACTTGTCGGCAGTATGGGGTGCCCCGTGAGCAGTGGGCAAGATACCTCACACCAGGGCTGAGAGGCAAGGCCCTGGAGGCGTTTGTGAGTCTCCCCCAGGAGGAAGAAACAGACTTTGAGGCGATTAAGAAAGCCATTATTGCGCGATACCACCTCACGCCAGAGGTGTATCGCAAACGTTTCAGGACAGTGCAGCGAGGTCCTAATGACAGCTACCTGGATCATGCTTGCAACCTGCGCACTGCCTTCCAGCAGTGGTTAAAAGGACTGTCGGTTGAAACCTTTGATGCCCTGCAGGAACTGATGATAAAAGACCAGTTCCTACACACCTGTCCTGTTGAGGTCCGGCTGTTTGTGCTGGATCGAGAACCAAAGACAGTGGATGAGGCTGCGGAAATGGCCGATGCCTACACCGCCCATAGAGCACCTGAGTCCTGGAGGACTACTACGCCCAGCTGGAGAGGAGAACAGAGGGCTAAACCTGTTTCACCCAGCACCCAGAGGAGGCAAGCACCGCTGTCTCCTGGATTCAGGCAACCAACCACTGACACTCGGAAATGCTTTGTATGTGACAGGGTGGGTCATATCAGCACGACTTGCCCAGAGAGGAAGAGGGAGGCCCCAAAATCCAGTGAGGCCTCAAACGCCAGTGAAGTCCCAACGGCATTGTGTGCTACCAGGAATGCCACTGGCTATGCAGAGAATCTGCAGCTTGTCACGGTTGGGGGTACAGTTGCCACTGGGCTGAGAGACACTGGAGCAGAAGTGACTCTCATACATCCCCAGCTTGTGAACCCGGAGCAGTACATACCTGGGAAAATGATTGCTGTCAGAGGAATTGGGGGTGTCACCCCCGCCATACCCACCGCCTTGGTCCACCTGGACTGGGGGGCCGGCAGCGGATTGAAAGAGGTTGGGGTAACTGACAAAATCCCCACCAACGTTTTGCTGGGTACTGACCTGGGACGGTTAGTGGCCCGGTATGAGCCTACTCCAAACCCTGTGGGGCCTGCATCCCCAGCAGAAGTTCAGGACTCTTGCAAGGTACTGTGTGATAATGCTGTGCAAGTGGGGAGTGCTGGTGAGGCCCCAGGGGCTATGGACTGTGTACTAGGAGCCAGCCCTAGTGATTCTCCAGTGCCTAGGCCTGGAGTGGGACCTGTTGATACAAAGAATGCAGAAACTGATGAGGTCATTTATGACACACGGACTATCGAGGCGATCGATGCAAGAACTGTTGATGATACTTGTGAAGTGCTGAGTAGCAATGTGTGTAATGATACCGATAATGTGGATGTTTTCTGTGATGTTCTAAATGTCAATATGTATAAGACGGATAATGTTGATATCATATGTGTTGTGCTACATAATGATGCTTGTCCTGTGAACACTCCGTCGGCTGCAGGAGTAACCAGCAATGGTCGCTGGGCTGCAGCAGGTGGACTGTCCACTGAAGGGGCAGATGGCACCAGGCCAGATCTTTCCCCTTCAGATGGTTTCAAGACCAAAGGTGATGTGGTTTACGATATGGGTAAGGTGGGCGCTCCCTCAGCTGCCGTGGTAACCCGCAGCGCTAGCGAGTCTACAGCACAGGGATTGTCCACCGAAGTGGCAAATGTTGCTGGGTCAGCCACATCCAATTCGGAACCTGGCCCTGAGGGTCCAGGAGCCTCTCCGTCTGCAGCCTTCCTGGAATGCGTGACAGGCAGCACTGAGCTCTCTGGGGCTGTTCGATTTGACAGCAGCCTGGAACAGCTCAGGGGTCTGGCCAGCAGGTCACCAGCTGGGAGGGGCGGGCTGAGAGGGTCCTGGGAAGTTATTCCCTCTGAGCTGTCCGAAGTGGAGGAGGCAGACCGGCGGATAATCGTTCCCCAAAGGGACCGAGAGATAGGTCCTGCCACTATAGAGAGAGTGCGTGTAGCGACTGTGGGAACCCTTCCCCAGCTGCAGCACTGTCTTTATGGTCGCGAATTCACGGTCGTCACTGACCCACATTCCCCTGGGTGGTTACGTCAGGTTGCCAAGGGCAACAACACATTGCAGCAACCTGACCTAGCTTTCCAGTCGTGTAGCTTGGAGCTAACTGACAGGTGGGGAACCCTCCTGAGGATGCTAAAGGGTTTCCCCACCCGGCCAGGCCGTCAATGTAGGCTTTGGCAGGATGATGCGTTAGATTCACCTGCCAGCGCCATCTGGAAGGGGAGCCATCATGGGAATGCGGACGGGCTGTCCCGTCAAGCAGAACCAACAGTGTAGGTGCTGGCAGGATGATCTGGGAAGATCGTCTGCCTTGCACCAAGTTAACGGCGGAGGTGTGGAGATATATTGGGGTGCTGATGCTGTTAAGGATAATACAGTAATATATTTTCATTTTCCCATTTTTATATCTGCTGTGGTATGTCAAAGGTGTAGAGATGCAGGCTAGATTCATTGACTGTTCCTGTATTTGTGTGGGTGGGTCACTAGACCTACATTTGCATCTAAAGAGGTCTTCAGTGAATACGACCAGTCACCTATCACACAGGACATCCTGCTGCAATGTGAAAGCCTTAATCAATTGTCACCTGTAACCTGGGGAGATTGGAAGTGAAGGAAGTCTTTTGTTTTGTGTGTGTGCTATAGTACCCTTTTCATGTATGTGGATCTCTGGAAATCCCATTTATGTCTGAGAACGGAGACAGGAAAACGCCTTAATCAAGTTTTCACCTGGAGTTGAAAGCCTAACTTCACAATCTTTGATGTATAGTAGACTTTTACCTGGAAATGGAATATGTCTGAGATTTAATTAAAACCTAGTTCCTCCCCTCCCCAAGTAAGTTGCAGCCTCCAGGCGTAGCTCAGAGTATAAAAAGCAGAGGCAAATGCCTAGTGACCATCTGCTCTGGGAGTTAGCGCATAGCTAGAGTCGATCTCGACTTCCGGTCGAGCAAGCGGCATGCTCCTGCCGACAACTTTGAGACCTTCAAGTTGGTAACGTTTTTTTTAATCCCCATTTTTATTTTACGCAAATATCCGTGTGTGTTATCTTTGTAACTTTTATCTTGTAGCTATTTTTACTTTGTTTTTTTTTTAATCTTGTTGTATATATTAAGTTCTGCATTGTTCTATGTTTTTCTAGAATATTAAATTATTATTTAATAAGTTTGACTTCTGCCGTACTAAACTAACACTCATAGCCTAGAAGAGACTGAAGTGTAACCGTGTATAAGTTCATGCCTAATTGTACGCTTGAGCAACACTACCGTATGAAATTGTAATTGCATTGTGTGTGGGGGCGTTTGTCATACGTTGGCCTAAGCGC